>NW_011889448.1:848999-882225 GCF_000151845.1 Pteropus vampyrus | reverse complement strand
ATTTAGCATACACTGCTTCCGGTTTCCTGCAGGAAACAGAAGTGTATTACATAAACAACTTATTGTCTAAACTCTATAGCCAATATGTATTAAAAATAAACTAAAATTAATACCTAAATGTATTAAATTACTAAATGTATTAATACTAAATGTATTAATGCTTTTATGTTGTCGGAAACTTTTAGCAAAATTGGTGAGGAATCCCAGTAACATATGAATAATTTATGTGTGAGTGATGGTCTTTTCATATATATATTCATATATGTGTGTGTGTGTGTGTGTGTGTGTGTGTGCGCGCGCGCGCGCGTGTGTGTGTATATATAGATATAGATATATATATGTAGTGAAGAGTTCACTTTTTTATAATTATAATACACATCAAATCTCTAGGACTGATATGCTCAATAAAGTAAATTTTTAAAAAAAAAACACTTACTTTGGAGGAAGTGTCACAATATTCCCTGGTTGGGAGAGGGAGAAGTCACCAGCATCTCTTCCAATAATTGTAGCTTTATACTCTAAGTTTTTTGAGCTTGAATTTTTCAGCAGAATCTATGTTGCAGAACAAGAGAGTATAAATAAAATCATGAATTTTAAAAATATACAACTTAACATTTCTTATGTTTATCAAAGAGAGCTACACATTTTAATCATAAAAATATTGGTTCCTAATGTACACAAATTGAAGAAAAACAGACTTTGTATTTGAAGACAGCACATATGTAGTTTAGCAGAAGTGATGTGGGAGAAGAAGCTTTCAAACAAGGAAATGACAGACGTAAAAACACCTGATAAACAAAGATTTGAAGTCCAAAGTTAGCAACTTGGATTTTATTCTTATTGAAAAGGAAAATCTTTGGAGAATTTTAAATATAGAACTTAAATAATCCAATTTGCAAAAAAGATACGCTGGCTGCTCAGAAAGTTATAAGGAATGTAGGTTTAAAATCAGAGGTCCAGGTTGGAAATGATGGTTGCCTCATCTAGAAGCAATAGTATAGCTAGGGTTTGGCTGTCCCTTCCTTCTTGATGCTAAGATATGCATAGTATTAGAGAATGAGTTATTTCCTTTTTAGAGAGAGTATTCCATTAAAAATGTGAGTATATAAGTGTTTATGTAGAATATAGTGGGAATTCAAAAACACACACACACACACAACTTAGAAAGACGCAAGGTTATCATGGAAAGTACCGACCCAAAGGAAGGAGAAGACCTAGGAGAAATGGATGATTGGCCAAATTAGAGTAAAGAAGAGGTGAGTGCACTTAGGCATTCCAGGAAGTACAGTCACAGATATATGAAGAGTTAATAATCAGCACTACATGTGATTACAGCAAATTGTAAGGAATATGGTAAAGATCTGGTAAAATATTAAATTATTTGGTAAAATATTTCAATGAAAACCTTGGTGACTACCAGGACAAGTATGTTGTTGTCGAAGAGTTTTGACATTCAGTTTTCCCAAGGATTTGGGGGTCTCATGTTGTTCACCTACTTAGAGATATCAGTTATAATGAAGACAAGACTACTACAGTATGTTATTTTTATTATATATATATATGTAAGGACGTATGTATGCACCTAAAGAATTAATTAATTGACCATGTGATTTTTAAGTCCCAGAGAGCTAATTTTCATTTTCTGGAAGGAAATGTTGAAAATAATGGTAGAGTCACTGTGCACTAGTATTGGTTTATCATCCTGGAACTTGCATAACCAGCCCTAAAATCTTAAGGAAACCATTTATTCTCATTATGTCATGTCATATATGTATGACACAAAGGCACTGTGCTCACCTATGGTCAGATTATTCCACCCAACTCTAGCATTTCATGTAGGGGTGGTGAGTAGTAGGTAGACAGAGAGAAGGGAAAGCTGTTTAAGAGAAGGAAAGATAGCTGTGGAGCTGCAATTACCATTTTGCAGTGACAGTCATTCTTTAATGTGGTTCTGTGGTTTTGTTTCAAACCAAGGGGAAAAAAATAGTTCAACGGTTTCAAAACATGTCTCAGAAAATCAGAACATGCTACATATTTTCAGTGATCACTATGTGGTTTAATGGTTCCAGTATTCTATGTTTTTGTTATTGTCATATAGCTACAGAAGTACTTTTTCAATTATAATAGTCATTTATGGCATTGAATGCATAGGGGCAAACTTTGTCTAAGATTCTCAGCAACTTCCAAATGAGTGATTTTTGTCAAATAAAATTTAAAATCAAACCTTGCTGTAATGGATGTTTCATTTTGTATTTACATTTAAATTTTATTTTTTCCTTCAAAAGATGCATCTTACATTTGAGAAAAATAGAAGCTGTTCTGTATATGTCATCTATAATCTTAAGTTATGAACAATATTTCTAGTAAAAAGTTAAATGCGGAAAAAATTATGTTTCCATTTTTATACGCTGTAATTGGATTTTTAATATCACAATTAAAATTATGTTTAAATATGAGCTTGTGTTATTAACTACTTTTTAAAAATAACAGTTAAATGGCATAAAGAAATATAAACGTGCAGACAGAATTAGAGAATTGGTAATAAAACCTAGCTACAATAAATCACTGCTTAATCTAATTCAGACTCCTCCTAATCTTCTGCAGGCTTAAGCAAAACATTTCTAACACTTTGGAAATTTTATGTTGAAGTCAGAAGTCCTCTCCAACATAACTACATCTCTAGGTTAGTCAGTACCCAAGGCCCTTGAATATTACAGTAGGTAGGGAATTATTATAATAAATACTTTGGAAAAAAAACTTTAAAGAGTTTATATCTCTTTCTGACACAAAAAAAAGGGAAAAGAAAAAAAATTAAATAACAGGGATCATATCTCAGAATTTGCTAAAAAATAAATCAAAAGGAGTGACTTTTCTTTCTCTAAATTGAGCCCTTTATGCTTTGACACAAGAACCTGAGCTTTTCCTGATTTTTAACTGACTTCTTACCAACCATCACTCCTATTGTCACAGAGGATACATAGTTATTTTTTTCAAAGAGGATACAATTATAAATCAACATCACCAGGACATATATGCTGAAGATCAAATATGGACAAGTTTTGCATCGGAAGTATAAAATTAATTCCCACTCATAAATATGAAGAGGAATATATAAAATGGCCTGAGGAAAAGAAATAAACATCATTTCACCAAAACAGTAAAATAACTTTTGTACAGAATAAGGTTCTATCAGCCCATAGTATCCTGAGAAAGAAGCAAGGAGACCACCTGTAAACCTGGTTGAAGAGCTTATGAAAACTAGAAGAAACAATCTTAGATAAATATAAGCAATTTAAAATTGTATGATACAAAATATTTCACAAGTGTTCATATGAAACAAATTGTTTGAGAAACAAATCGAGGTCAATGATCCCTGATATTTATCTAAGACAACACTTACAAAATACGGACACATTTAAATATATTTGTTATGGTCACAGGACCTAACATTTCATTTTCAATTTTTTTCTGAAAATTAAAAAATTCACTATTACACATTTAGCAGCTCCACCATATATAAAATCCTTTAGCAAAAATTAGGTGGCCCTGGTTGGAAGTGCTTCAATTATTACTTCCCTTTCCATATCCTCATTTGGACAAAATCCATCTGGACACGTAAACCACTTTAAAAGGAAAGCTAAGCACATTCAGATCACAACTTTTCACTTATGGTGTCTGTCTTCTAGTGAATGAAATGGATTTCAAGTTTCCTGAAAGGATTTCCCCTTCAAAGTGCATAACTTTCATTTTTTACCTCCCCAAACTCCAATTTTCAAATGAATGAAAGACTCTTCATTTCATTGTAAGTGGTGATTATTGTTAAGCAAAAAGTGTCTCTTTCACTCTGCTATATGTTTGGTTAGAAGGAGCAACATTTGCTAAGGCTTATTGTATCATACTGATACTTCTGTTAACTTTGATTTGTGAAAGAAACATTAAACCCCCACCCCTTAAGTGTTTAACTCCATGTATACTTTGGCCATAAATATATCCTTACCTGTCTTGTTACAGTGTCATGTAGAGTACATTGAAAGGTCACCGTCTCCTTGGGGAGATATGTAGGGAGTCTTTCATACATGTAGACACAAAGCATGAGCATCAAGATTGGATTAGGGTCACAGATGTCAGAGGCCTAATTTAAAAGAAGAGAAATATAAATTAGAAGATATACAGATAAAATATATAACTAGAGCTAAAAGCATGTACAATTGTTAAAATATTTTAAAATTTTTAAAAATGTTACTGATCGACAATGATACTGAAATATTGACACAGCAAACAAAATATTGCTGTGAATCTGAAGAGCTTGACCTAAGTGTTAAAAGATGAACGAGATGTGTTCTAAGTATAGCAATTACCCAAGAGCCTCAAAGACTCCATAAAAGCCAGTCTGAGGTCAGAAGAATGTCATGCACTAGAAGTACTGACTAATGTGACTGAGACACTATCCTTGAGATAAAGTATCATAGAATGTAGTAAAAGAAAACTTTAGAAGTAGACAAAATACTCAGGTAAAAGATGGCAAAAGATTTTCAAGCAAAAGTCCAAGAGAGAAAGTAGCACATGAGATGACCTTGAAGGCTACTTGGATTTTAAACAGGTAGTGTTTGGTGTAAGGAAAAGAGTGTATCCTATCAGAAAGACAGAAAATTATAGGGCAAGACAATAGGGAAGTATAGTGTTTGTCTGGAAAGAAGTACAATTTGAAAAACACATAAGGAAAGAAGATTCAGGTAGTGAGAGAAAAGACAAAGGAGTGCCAGGGCCACGTCGTGGAGGGCATGGATGCCAGGGTGAGAGAAATAACACAAGAGCAACAATTTAAGTAGATCTAGCAGAGGGTGGTTGGGGGAGTACTTTTCCCAGAACAGACAAATTATAATAAGGCAAAAATGTAGTTATACTGATAGACAAGATACATTAGTGATAGTTGTTGGAACAGATTTAAAATCCAGACTACAGAGGAATAACCGTAGAGACAATCAACATAGCCAGAATGTACATTGAAGCTAAAAAGTACAGTCAAGAGCAGAAGGAAGGATTCTTTCTACTGATTTATATAGCGCCTAGAACAAGGTGGAGGTAGTGGGGGAGAATTATTCATAGCAAAAGAGGATTGGGGTTGGTCTGAGGTGAGGATTCGAAGGTGTATAAAACACCACTGATAAAGAAGCAACTCTGTCATTGTCAGTGTACAGAGAGCTCTCTATACTTCCACAAAATGAAGATCTACTATGACTTAACGGCACACATTCAAGTTAGCAACTAAAAATGATCTGGGCTTGGCCTGGGAATGTAAATAGTGTGAGAGCGAAGGATATCCAATATGTTACGCAGCAGTCTCCCATTATCTGCAGTTTCACCTTCCACGGTTTCAGTTACCCATGGTCGACTGCAGTCTGAAAATATTAAAAGGAAAATTCCAGAAATAATTCATACATTTTGAATCGTGCATTGTTCTCAGTAGTGTGATGAAATGTCCCTCCATCCTGTCCAGGATGTGAATAATCCCTTTGTCCAGCGTCTCCATGCTGTATACACCTAACCCACCTGTCAGTCACTTAGTAGCCATGTCAGTTACCAGATCAACTGCCACAGTACTGCAGTGCTAGTGTTCAAGCCACCCTTATTTTACTTAATGCCTAAAGCGCAAGAGTAGTTATGTTGGCAATTCCAATATTCCAAAGAGAAACTGTAAAGTGCTTCCTTTAATGAAAAGGTAAAAGTTTTCAACTTTACAAGGAAAGAAATAAAAATTGTATGCTGAGGTTGCTAAGATCTACTCTAAAAATAAATCCTCTAATTTGTGAAATTGTTACGAGGATAAAGAAATTCATACTAGTTTGCTGAGAGAGACCACATTCACATAACTTTTATTATAGTATATTATTATAATTGTTCTATTTTATTATTATTTATTGTTAGTCTCTTACTGTGCCTAATTTATCAATTAAACTTTATTGTAAGTATATATGTATAGGAAAAAACATAGTATATAATACATATATGGTATATAGAGGGTTCAGGCTTCTGCCGTTTCCGGCATCCACTACAGGTCTCCTGCAGATGTGGAGTAACTACTATATGTAGAACTAAAGCACTGAAATTTGGCAGCAGTTACCAGAGAATAATGATAGCCAATTTGATCATTTACTAGTCCACACTTCCAAAAACATTATTTTCCTTCTTTGGAAGAAGAGAAGGATTTATTCTTTCATGTTTTGTCAATAAGCATTTTGGCTTACCAATAAGGGTACCTGGGGAGGGGACTGTTAATAAAAAATCAGGGGGCTGGCTAGCCTCAGCTAGGTAGAAAGATGTTATCGAGGGTGGTTTGAGGAAAACTAAGAAATATACCAAACCAAAATTCCAAGGTTTCTCATCAATATTCTGTGGTCCCACATTTCTTCAATAAAGACAATGGTAGTCAACAGATGTAGGAAAATTATTTAAGATAAGAATAAACTAAAAAATGAAATATACGGTATAGAGTTTAATTCTCACAAAGTGACGAATATGGCCCTCCTGGGCCTTGTGTGATGGGCCACCCTATGGATGTGAGCCAAATAGGGCTGTCTACGGTGATGGGAAATGAGTTTGCTGGGCAAAGGGGAACACTGGTGGCAGAATGCTCTGGGTTCAAGTCTGAGGTCAATAAAAGTCTCTTGAACACTGTTTAGAGACTAAAACATAAGATATGGATAGCAATATAAAAATTATTCTAAAAGATCATCTTCGAAGATCATGTAATAGGGTAAAAAATGTAGTAATTGAAAATGAAAAATTATGTTTATTTAAATGGAAAATATATTTAATAACTAAGTCATTAAACTTAAAAACTAGAGAAAAGAGCATTCTTACTTTTTCTTTATGACAAATATCAATGAAAATAATCTAAATTATACTTTACTGTAAATTACACAATTACACTTTAGACAATCCTAGGTTTAAAATGCAAAATGTTAAAATAAGTTAAGTATCCTTAAAACAATATTTTCATGTGAAATATCTTTCAAAGACATAATCATTACTTTCTCTATATAGGTCTAACCAAGAAGAATTTCAATTATATTGGTCTATTTTTACCCCTGATGACAGTATTTCCTACTGGACTAACAAAAGACAGGGAATTAAACAAACAAAAATTCATGATAGAGAAAGATGCTGGAGTAGAAATCTTGTCAACTAAATTCAAGTCCTGCTACTACAGAGTGCTATGATCTTGACAAAATCAACTGGTTTCCCTAAAACTCAGTTTCCTTCTCAGTAACAAGAAGAGTTGAGATAATATGGAGCTTCATTCACTTAATTTAATTCATTTAATTTGCTATGAATTCAAGATATCACCAGCTTTCAAACTAGACACCAATCATAACTAGCAGTACCCACTGACATACTATAATCCCACAGAGAACCTTCCCAAAAGCAATTTTCTCCTTTCTTCTTTACTAAGAATCTCAATTTGAGGGGTATCCCACTGCCTTTATCAAACTGGTTTAGCTATAATTATGAGATGTAATTCTGGTCAATGATATACAAAGGGAAATATGCTATGGGACCATTGGGAAAAGTTTAACTTATGGAAAAAGACAAGCACAAGAAAAGATGCTACTCAACCAGCCCCAAACATAGATATATAATGAAGGTGTTACATGAGAATTTCAGTAGGAATTTTGTACTTATCAGTGCACATGCCCAAAACAAAGCCAGTAGGTTGAGAAAGGCTGAGGAAAATGAATCCCTGAAAACTTTGTTGAAAAACTGAATAACTGTCTCTATACTCTTCTACCTGACTTCATCTTATGTAAGATTTTGAATTTATTTTTAAACCACTTTTACTCGAGAATTGTTAAGGTTGAAACATCCTAGTTGCTAAAAACAAAATTTTAAAAATAAATAAATAAATAAATAAATGATAAATGTTAGATTATCTATTTAGATCCCATCACTATCCAGTGAATTTTATGTAGTACAATCTCTATAAATGTTTATTATATTTATTTTTGTATCCAACTCTCTGAACAAGGAAATGAAAATACATTCTGTGCTGAGTCCAAACAATTGCCACAATATTTTTGCTTTAAATAAAAACTATGTTATGAAAAGGAGAATATGTAATAACTTAGTTCCCAAAATCCCACAATAAGACATAACACTTTCACAGAAACTTATCCAGCTGATTCAACAGCTACAAAGGACATAAAAAATAAGAAACATAAACATTAATAAATTCACTGCTGAATTTCACAGTATTCAACTATGGACCAGTACTAAGCATCACCATTATTTACTATAGCTAAGTTAATTGAAGAGCAATTTATTTATCTATCTATCTATCTATCTATCTATCTATCTATCTATCTATCTATCTATTTATTTGCTTACTTACTTATTTACTTATTTACTTACTTACTTACTTATTATTTTTTGAAGGGTGATATTTTTAAACTTTGTTATTTAATGTGATTGGTAAATCCAGGCTGATTAAAAGTTAGGGAACTGGAACTGGCTGGGAAAAGCTTGGTAATTTCTGCTAAGTGAATCATCAATTTCTCCATTCATCAAATCATGGATATCTCTGCATTTTTATGTAGTAGATACATTTTAAAATATTTTTGGCTATACAGTAAAATTAACATTTGAGTCAACATATCTGAGAAAATCAAAAAGCAAAGGAAAAAATCATAATGTATGATGAATTAAATTTTCTAAACAAAGATATTTTGTTTCTTGTGAATCCTCAGCAAATTCTCAGGAGCCACCTTAAACACCAAGTGTCTCATGCAACTTTTCCTGGTTTCCTTATTAGAATGATGTCTTCCCCTTTGAGTCTCACAGTACATTGTTTGTGTGTCTACTGTGTCATTCACTGTCTGCTTCACATCAGCTTTTTCACTTACTGGTCACTCTTTGTCAGCAACATTTTTGAAAGTATAAGTGTGCTTTAACCATATCTTTACCCCTTGCAGGGTCTATCCAGTGTCTTTCATGAAGGAGCTTTGATAATTTGCCCAATTGATAGAAATTTTAATATTTTTTATTTTTCCAAACCAAAATCTTTTATTAGACTTTGTCTCTGAAACTCTCTTATTAAAAAAATAAATAAAAAATTAAAACTCTCTGACTCAAATTCTTGATTACAGTTTCTCTTTACAACTCTACTAATATAAAAGAATGTAAACATTAAACCTGGTACAAAGTGACTTTAACATACAAGTGACTTTAAAACAAGGAGAAAGCAAACTTTTACAAAATACTATTTTTTTAGTAGGTATTTATATCGATTCTCTTTATATCAAGCCACATCTGGGCACTAGCATTGTCAATCCCTCTGCATCATGGAATTGTAATGGACCTTCTCCTCTGCCCCTCTGTGGCAAACCTCACCACATCTCCTATATCAGCACATTATTCTAAGTCCTCATTAAAGCTATTTGAATAAATACTTTCCTCCTTGACCAACTGAAACTGCATTTTGATTGGTCTGCGTTCTCTGTCTCCAGACTCTCTCCTATCAGTCCATCCTAAACATTGTTGTAAAAGTAAATGCCTTTATTCCCATAATCCCTACATGGTAAACTCCTGACTTTTTATGCTGATCTAAGAGCCCAATATATGCGTATGTCATTTTTCTAATCTTAAATTTCAACTGAGGCAACCTAGTCACACATTTTCCTTCATGTATGTCATTTGTTCACATTTGTTAAAAAAGAGATGACTGACCCAAAATAGAGTCACTTGTACTAGGCTCCTGTTACCAAATTGAGACTTAATACTAACCTAATTGCAGTTTTAGCCTCTCCCAGGAATGGAACATTAACCAGTCAGTCTGGAATTTCCTGATAAGCACTAGTGAGGTAATCTGCCTGATAGAACACTGCCATCTCCCAAAGAAATGTGACCTTGCCTGAAACAATACACTCTTTGCTAGTCACTTCCTTGTCCTGCCTCCCTTTATCTATAAAAACCTTTCATTTTGTACAGCTCCATGCATCTCCTTTCTAGTTACTAGATGGGATGCTGCCTGATTCATGAATCTTTTAATAAAGCCAATTAGATCTTTATATTTACTCTGCTGAATTTTTTTTAGCACATTCTGCATTCTGTTTATGCCATATCCTCAGAGTAAACACCTTCCTCTCTTACTACTACCAATCCAAATCCAATTCACCATTCAGGAACCCAAATAAGTCCTGCCTCCTCCACAAAGTCTTTGGTGTATCAGTCTAGATCACACTGATCTCTTCCTTTATCTGAATTCTGTACTTTATTTTTTGCACATGTTGACAATTAAATGAGTAGAATATTATTTATCATTTAACACACATATATCTAGATAATTCAATGAGTTTTTATATTCTTTAAAGTCAGGAATTACTTACTATACTATTTCATTATTCTAAAGTAATACAGGGGTCAAAAATGTTAAGCATACAATATATTTTTGATTATTGCTATTGAAGACTTAATGTAAAAAGCTAGATGGAATTATAACTTAGAGGTCCATGCGTCATAAAAATGTATTTTACCACTGTGATCGCTACATAAATACTTATCTTAAAACCAAAGTGAAATATTTTCTTTTTTGCTACTAAATTAGAAAACGATAATATGATATCTATAGTCAAACAACTCTGCTCCTTTAATTCATTCTTAGAGCTCAGTAAGGTTAATAAAGCAATAAAACTGGACCTATCACTAGAACTTTCTTATTATGTATAGTTGGATATACATAATTATATACATTTAAAAACAGCCAATAGAATTCTATGAAGTAATATTTCATTTCTACATTTTAACAATCTCCTGTGAAAAGACTTTCAATTTAGACTTAAACTTTGTGAAGAAAGGAATATTATGAAGGAGTCAACTAAAATTTTTCCAAAGAAGACATACTAATGGCCCACAGATATATGAAAAGATGCTCGACATCACTTATCATGAGGGAAATATAAAACAAAACCACAATGAGATATTACCTCACACTGTTAGAATAGCATTTATCAAAAAGACAAGAAATAACAAGTGTTGAAAAGGATACGGAGAAATGAGGACCTTTATACACTGTTAGTAGGAATGTAAATTGATAGAGCTGTTATGGAAAACAGCATGAGGTTCCTCAAAAAATTAAAATCAGAACTACCATGTGGTCAAGCAATCCTATTTCTGGGTATATCTCCAAAGGTAATGAAATCAGTCTCACAAAGGTATCTGCATTCCCATATTCAACTGCAGCATTATTCACAATAGTGAAGATATGGAAACAACCTAAGTGTCTCTGGACAGATGAATGGATAAAGAAAATGTGGTATACAGCTACAATAGAATATTATTTAGTCATAACAAAGAAGTAAATACTGCCATTTGTGAAAACATGGATGAACCTAGAGGACATTATGTTAAATGAAATAAGCCAGACACAGAAAGACAAGTATTGTATGATTTCAATTATATGTGGAATCTAAAAAGTCAAACTCATAGAATCAGTGAGAAGAACAGTATCTGCCAGCGGGTGGGGATGGGGGAAATGGGGAGATGTTTGTCAGAGGGTACAAACTTTCAGTTATAGGATGAGTAAGTTCTGTGGATGTCATGTAAAGCATAGTCAGTATATTTAATAGTGGATTGTATACTTGAAATTTGCTATGAAAATAGATCTTAAGTTTTCGCACCACACACAAAATAATGGTAACTATATGAGGTGATGGATATGTTAATTAACTTGATTGTGGTAATCATTTCACATTGTGTACGTGTATACATTACTTTACGACACTGTATACCTAAAAAAAATCACATTATACAAACTAAATATAAACAATTTTTGCTTGTCAATCATACCTAATTAAGCTAGGAAATAAATAAGAAAAGAAGTCATAAAATATTTATAGAATGTGTGATATAAAGGCACCCACCTGTATGCCCATGCTAAAGCCAATTTCACGAAGAACATTCACAATAATCAGGCAATTGTGAAAATACTGTTCAGGACTTTTTGGTTTTGTGTACATATGTACAAAATGAGACTCAATCTGGAAAAAACAACAATCAAACCCTTCAGTAATAGAATAAAAACGGCTAATTTTTAACTGTTCTCCGTAGTTCAGTAAAGAATTGTTTAAATATTAACATTTATCAGTAGTAGCTTACTGCAATTAAAATACAAGAATAAGCAAAGGGAATGCTAGGCATGCAGATTGATGGGTTACATAAAATCAAAACATTTAAAAGAATCAGTCCGCTGAAAATACTGTGAATTTTAATTACTAAGTTCTTTCAAATAACAGAAAACTATTCTGCATAAAAAATAATTCTTACCAAAAATGGGCAATAGGCTCCCAACTGTGTGGCAAAAACAAGGCCATCTAAAAGGTCTTTGTCAAAATTTACTATCCATCTCTCAGAGGGAATAGTACCTGTTCCAAAAAAAGAGAGAGTAATTATAAAAATAGTTTTACTTTTCTAAAAAGATACTTTATGGGAATTTGAGCAATGGTCAAAGAAACATTTGTCTTTGTTTGGAAAAGAAAAATCATAGTATTTTGGAAATAAAAACAAAATTTAAACCTCAGAAGATTAATACCAGAAAATATATTTGTAAGGTTTTATAAGCAATTGTAACCCTTCTCCTTTATTTCTATTGGAATAACTTTGAAGAGTATATTACCATGTAGTAATGGAAGAAAAATGCAGGATTTCAAAATTACTCATTCTGTTGAGTACCTTGGAGTTTAAATGTTTGATCATGATCAATATGGTTAAGGAGACTCATAAGGCATAGTGTTACTTGTAACACTAAAGTTTTAATGCCAGCTTCACTATTTGTTGCAGAAATTCTTCCACACATGGGGTAAGAATGTGGAAGGGGTTGGAGATTTATGGCTTAAAGAAACCAGAACTGATCTATAAAAGATAACATCAGATGGAGGAGTAATAAAAGGAATTCTCAGTTATGGAAATGACTACTACGTTGAGACTAAAACAAAAAGCGAAAGCATCTGGATATTTAATAAATATCTGAAAGACTACCCTATATTAGAGAGGGACATAGGGTGTTATAAACATTGGAAATCATTGCAATGTTAAATGAGACATTTCTTTTTTTAAAACAATTCCAAAAGGACCTAGATTCTTAATGGTTTGAGATGATCTCTTGTCTGAAAACAAGGGGAAAAAACTGATGGTCTTTATAAACCCCGATTCTCATGTTTTGTGAAGAAAACATGACTGGATATGTTCATGACATGTATATTAATTTCACAAACCAGGATTGCTTTACATCTAGAAATGGAAGACTTAGTTTTCTCTGGAATGTTTTGGATATTTCAGAGAAATGGTGCCTGGTGCTTTTTCATCTGAGATGCTATGACATCGAACATTTCTATAAGATTTCTACAGCATATTATTACAAAATCGATAGAGCAAACAAAGATCACTAGAAATTTTCAATTAATACATAACAAACAACGTCCTGTACTATAGTTTTCAAACTATTTTTTCCTGATAGAAACTTCTAAATAACTGTACATTTTATATAAAATGTGATACAATCAAAGTAATGATTTTAAAATGCACATTATTAGTTGGCTGAATAATTATAACCTAAATGTGCTCCTCTTAATGTATTTTTACCACTCATGGCTTTTGATAAAAGGGTCTCTTTTTTGCAGCCAATATTCATTTTTCTATGAACTAGAAGCAGTTCTAAATTTAATCCTAAAAAGGCAATTTACTAGCCTTTTAAGTTGATAGTGAATCAGTCAGTCAGCAGTGGATATAGCCGTGTCCTCTAAATATCCCATCCTTATCTTGTACAAACATTAGAGAAGGGATAGATATTCCCCTGAAGGAGTTTAACATCTTGTGGAGGGAAGATCACACCCACGACATGAAAACACCTAATGAAAAATCTTATTAGAAGCTAATGAATAGATAACAATATAGCAAAAACTAAGAGTTATACTGTTACTATCAAGTTCACCAACTGCAATCCAGCATCACAAGATTCATTATTATCTATCCCTTTCCCTTATTCTAACTTCTTTCTTCAATAATTAAAAACTTGGCTCTCATTATCTACAATATATTTACTTGTTTGTTCAACCTCAGTATACATATACTCTCAGAATAGTAAATCCATACCCCTGTAAGAAAGTAACGTGTGTTTAGTTCTTTTTGTCTTTAGTTCTACAATATGCAATTATGATACTTTTTTCAAAAGCTAATAAGTCAGCCCCTTTCTTCTCCACTACATTCAGTGAGATCAAACATTTGGAATGCAGTTATTTTGTCATTTGTCACATTCATTTGTCATAGTCGGCATTCCATCCTGGATTAGTTCCATGTCTAACATTCTTTGTGCAGTGTCTATGATATTGAGAGACAGACTGTTATGTATTTACTACCACATTTCCATACAGAAAAGTTTCATCACTCCCAAAATTCCCATGTGCATTTTAGATATTTTCATAGATATTTACCAATATCTATGAAAAAATATGATAGGATATTCATTGAAGTTACATCGAATCTATAGATCAATTTGATATCTTAACAATATTTAGGCTTATAACCACATGTGCATGGTATACTTCACTGTTTATTTAGTTCTCTTTAATTTTTTATCAGTGTTTTATAGTGTTCAGCACTTATATCCTGCACATATTTTGTTAGTTTTATGCTTAAGCATTTTGTTCTTTGGTGCTATGGTACATTATATACTTTTGATATTTCAAATTCCAATTGTTTACTTCTATTATATAGAAACGGAATTTATTTTTGTATACTGATTATATATCCTACAACCTTGATAAACTCATACTAGGAGAATGAGTTCAAGGAGAATTTTTGGAGATTCTTCGAGATTTTCTATTTAACTATCATGTCGAATTTCAGCCCCTTTCCCAGGGGTAGAGGTGGTGGGTTTTTTTAAGTTTCTTTTGGCAGCTGCAATGAGTTTTCAGCAGGGCCCTAAGGATGACAGTATGCATTGTCCTTCTCCCCAAAGATTAAAGCTTTAGTTCTATAGGGAATATGAGATTCTGCACAAATTGCTTGCCTCTTGCCCAGGTCTGCACTATAAGGGGCATATTCTCCAGACTCATTCCAGTCATTTCTGTGAACAATCAATGAGATTTGTGGAGTAAAAACCTGCAAGAAGACAGACTCCTCCTATAACTGTGACCCCCTGTGACTTCATGCTCTTTCACTAGTGTATGCTTGGCTACTACCAATTCACCTACTATCCTATCTCAACTCTCATCAGTGTCTATCTGTCTCTACCACAAGTAGACGATGGCTGTCATCCCATTTCTTCATGTAAGCACATACTCCTTCTTGGATTCAGGGCCACTTTGTTGGCCTACAGCCTCAACTTCCTAGTGGAGCTTTTAAAAACTGAGAATTTACTGTTAGTATGGCTTCTGCTGTTGTAACAACAATGCTCATTCCACTCTTCTACCTCCCTGAATGGTAACCAAGCAGTATGTACTTTTATTCAACCCATCACAACTGTGGAACTGCTTTTAAATTACTTGTCAAACAGCACGTGGCATGGGCTACTGCTGTTCAAACATGGCTCTCAGTGTGAATAGGATGGCAACAATTCTCCAAGACAATGTTGGGAAGAGGTAAAGACCAAACTCCAAAGCTCTTCTCTAATCTCTGATTCTAGGTCTGTATCTTACCATTCATAGACAAGGCTGCTGCCAAGTAAGAACCCCACCACAGTTTTTATTCCAGCCTTAAATAAGTCAAGGATTTTCTCTGCTTTAATATTAGTTCCTCTGATCTAGGCTATTCTCTCTTCTATGCTCCTAAGATTTTGCTACCCAAAGTGTGCTATGTGAATCATTAGCACCTTCATCAACTGGAAATTTGTTAGAAATGCAGAATTTCAGGCCCTGTTCAACACCTACTGCAACATAAAAACAATTTAACAAAATCTCCAAGTGATTTCTACTTGTATTACTGTCTGAGAAGTATGGGTCTAGGGTTGCTTTTAGAGAGAGAACCAGTAGTCTCAGTTAGTCTTCATTTGTCAGGAAACCAGAAAATTCAAGTGATGTTTCACAGATTTTTAAAAATTTTAATTTGGAAGTTATATTTTTATCTGTTTTTATATTATATCACTTACAATAGAAAAATAAAAATATTATTAAAATGTTGGTCCTAAATAGTATTATGAATTAAGAAATATGGCTATTCTTAAACATAAAACAATCATTTCATGCATTGAAGGAATATGAGCATTCCCTTATTTTTATAAATATCATAATTGCTATATAAATTATATTTAGGTGATTATAACAGTACGTTTTTATAGCAGCTTTACTGATATATAATTCATATACTAATTTCACCCAATTAAATTGTCTAATCCATTGTTATTTATTATTTCCACAGAGTTTTACAATGATTATCACTATCTAATCTTAGAAAGTTTTTATCAATGCATAAAGAAACCCAGATCATTAACTATCACTCTCCATTTCCCTCTTCTCTCATTCCCTGTAAAAAAACTAAGCTACTTTCTGTAGTAAAGATTTGCCTATTCTGGTCATGTCACAGAAATGAACTCATAAAATATGTGCCCTTTTGTGTTTTGGCTTCTTTCACTTAGTGTAATGTTTTCAAAGTTAAAGGCTGTAGCATGTATCAGTGCTTCATTTCTTTTCATGGCTGAATAATATTCTACTTTATAAATATACCACATTTTGTTTATCCATTTATCAGTTTATGGGCATTTGGATTGTTTTTACTTTTTGGTCATTATAAATAATGCTGCTTATGAACATTTATTTAGAAGTTTTTATGTGAACATATGTTCTGAATTATCTTGAGCATAAACCAATAAGTGGATTTAGTGGAACATATCGTTTTTTAATCTATTTTCAATTTTGAGAAATCGTTAAACTGTATTCCAAAGTATCTGCAATATTTTTCAATCTCTCTAGCAATACATGAGGTTCTAATTTCTATAAATCCTTGCCAATCTTGTTAGTCTGCCCTCCTTTCTTTTTCTTTTTTAAAATTTTAGTCATATCCAAGTTGGTGTCAAGTGGAATTGTTGTGATTTTGTTTCGCATTTCCCTAATTAGACTAATTAGATAGAACATTTTTTTTTTTATGGCCATTTGCTTATCTTCCAATTTTTAGAAATATCTGTTCAAATCCTTTGCCCATTTTTTAATTGGGTTATTTGTTTCCTTATTGTTGAGTTGTATTTTTTATATATTCTTGGTACAAGTCTCTTTGCTAAATATGTGATTTTGGTGTTGCTATGTCCTTTGAAATGTGCATTTCCTCTTCTTATTCTATTAATATAATGTATAACACTGATTGGTATTTATGTTAAACCAATCTTGCATTTGTAAGATAAATTGCATTTGGTAATTATGTTTAATCCTTTTTAAACATTGCTGGATTCTCTTTGCTATTATTTTTTGAATAATTATGTGCATTTATTCATAATAGATAATATAGTACATTTTTAATTATTTCAAAGCACTTCATAAATGCAATACAATATATGCTTTAATGCAGAAATTATCTTGCTCCTAAAGGTAGTCGAATTATGAAGATATGTGAACTCTAAATAAGTATAAGATCAGCTACATACACTAATTATAAGATCAGCCACATGAGATTAAAATAATGTATGCAATACTTGGTAGAACTTCCATATAAATACAACATTAAATAGTAAAGAAAGTAAAAATAAAAAAAATATCTTCTGTAATAAGGTGATAATTACTATGGAGAAAAATTGATTAATAAAATAAGAAGATATAAGAAAACAATATCCAAAGTAAAAAAAAAAAGGAAATAATTATAGCAGTTATATATAAAAGAACAGATACAATGGATAATATGCCAATATATATTTAAAATTCAGATAATCTTCATTAATTTCATAAAATGTGTTACAAAATCTCACTCAGAAAATAGAAAATAAAGAATTTATTTATTTAAAATCTTCCCACAAAAGAAATAATAGGTTCAGATAGTTTTACCAGTAAATGCTTATAAAACTTGGGAAACGAGCAAATTCACTCTTATAAAAAGGCCTTCAAAGTCTACAAAAGAGAGAATGTTCTCCAAGTCATTGCTGAGGTTTGCATAAAATTAAAACAAAACAACTAAAAAGTACGGAAAATAGTTACAAAGTATCACTCATGTAAACTGAAGCAAAAAATTAAAATTTAGTAAACTAATTTTAGCAAGGTATTAAAAAAAGATTAGCTATCATGGCAAAATTGAATTTGTGCAAAGACTGTAAGGTTACTTTACATTTAAAAATCATTTTCTTACCATATTAAGATATATGTGGAGATTATATATATATATATATATATATATATATATATATATATATATAAAATTAAATAGTATTCATTATAAAAATTCCTAGAAAACTAAGGAGAGGATATAAATTCCAGAACATAATGAATATAACCTGCAAAATAACCCTATAATAAATATCAAATTTAATGATGAAATGTTGAATGTACTCTGTTTAGGATTAAGTATGAAAAAGATCGTGTATAATACATGATTATCTATATAAATTGAAGGTTAGGAAGAGCATTTTCATGTCTCAGTTTCAACCAATATCTTAAGCTTCAAATGGAGTACAAAAAATACCTAATATGCAAAATTTACCAAGGAAATGTTTTAGACCAGGTTTCACATTAAATATCTCACCCACTTTGAGAATATATAAAATGTTTAAAGCCAAACAAAGCAGTTCAATTATAAGGGAGGAGTTACCAGGCTGACCTCAATTTTTCAAAGCTATTTTAAAGGCACAACACGATGGAGTACTGACCACAGAGTTCAGGGTAAACTAAAAGATGACTCATGACTCCCAAATTTAATTCTCACTTAAGATGCCATTCGAATATAAATAAAATAGAGAACACAGAGACTAGAGTCCCTTGAAATGATAACTAGAAAAACTAACTAAATAAATAAATAAAAATAATAAAATCTAGCCATTTAATAGCTAAATCAAAAATAATTAAAAATGGAAAATGCAGGTAAAACGACACAGAGTTGAACACAGCTGAACAGTGACAGAATAGAATGTGAGTGTTTTAAATATAGACAATTGGCATAATAAACCTAACAAA
Source organism: Pteropus vampyrus (assembly GCF_000151845.1). Taxonomy (NCBI): domain Eukaryota; kingdom Metazoa; phylum Chordata; class Mammalia; order Chiroptera; family Pteropodidae; genus Pteropus; species Pteropus vampyrus. Next base: position 863,092 of record NW_011889448.1, on the reverse strand, counting down.
TGATGACACAGAGGCAGGAAAGTGAGAGGAAATAATTTCCTCATCTGTCATATCAATGACTATCAATGCTGTGTAAAATCAAAACAGGTAGCAACAAAACAAAACCAAGAAAACCTCAGAACTCATGTTATTCATAAATTTCTTCTTTTAAATTTGAAACATATTTTAAGAAATATTATTTCTTATGGTGGACAAATATTTATCTTGTATAGTATCTCTGCACTATTTAATCTTATTCCCTGTTTTTATATTCACATGCATTGGTTTTTTTTGTTTTTTTTTTTTTTACCAGTTCAATGCTTATTAGTTTATTAGTTATTGAAAACTTATTAGTTTAGGTCATCAAACTGTCTAGGATACCCAAAGGTGAGCAAGAATGAAACTAAGAAGTTAGTTTGCATTGTTTTCTCTCCTTTTTGATATTTTCTGCTGCATGGGTATCCCATGTCCACAAGGCCTATTATCTCCTGGTTATCCTCAGGTCCTAGTTTAAACTTCATTTGATTGCATTAGAGTTTTTAACTGTCACACTGTGTATCAGAACCACCTAAAGAGCTTTTAAAAGCTGCACATGTAGAGGCAACACTCCAGAAATTCCATTTCGATTGGTCTGGAGGGCATCAGTATTTTTTTTTTTAATTCCCCAGGTGATTCCAATGGGCATCCAGATTTGAAAAAAAAAACATCATTGTGGATGAAAAAGGAAATAAGACATCTCTCTGGATATCAGAAAAGAATTTGCAAGAATGACACCAATCTAACTTAAAGAAGAATTAACGTTTTGAAGGAACAGCATTGCATAACTGTACTTAACATGAGCCTTGGAATCAAACTGCTCAAATTCAAATCCCAGCCACACACTTTCCTAGGAAAATAAATTAACCTCTTTGCTTTAGATTTTCTGCTAATAATAGTAATAACAGCTATCTGATCATGTTGCTTGTTTTGAGGATTAATAAACAAATATATGTAAAATTCTTAGTCCTTTAATTGGCGTACCACAAATGTTGGCTATTATTGTAAGTAATCATCATTTTGGCAAATGTCCAATTAGAATTGCAGTCTACTATATTGAACAGAAGATAATAACTGAATCTGTTTTTCATTTTGTCCTATTCTTGACATGCTTTTCTTCCATAAGGCTGAAAATCCCTTACTACTTATAGTCTTGAGTCTCAATCCCTTCAAAGAACTGAATAACATTTGTGGGTCTTTTATGAGTACTTTGAAAAAAAGCTAAATATTTGAAAAATTCATATGGGATGCTTAATGTCTGGGACTGTTCGAAGGTCACTATGTTATAGTCCAAATTATAAAATTTTAGATAGTACATTGAAAAGATAACAGCTTTCCAAAACTGAATTGTCTACACAATATCTCTGAGCAGTGTGGAATATGATGGTTGGCTAACTGCCTCATTCCTTAATTTCTTGTTTACAGTGATATCATAAGCACTGATACTTCTCAGACCATTAGAAATGGTGATAGTTTGTCCTGATAGGGCTAAGAACAGAAAAGAAAAATATGGAAAATCACTAGAGTGGAAATGCTGATAAAATGGTTGATGAATTAATGTATATTTATATATGTTCTTGTTCTGTATTTTTTAAATGCTAAATTATGTGTATATGTGTACACATATTTGTTCTTGTTCTGTATTTTTTAAATGCTAAATTATGTGTATATGTGTACACATATGTATATATGCATACATAGACACATATACACATAATGATTCTATTTCTCAACTATTTTTCCAGTTCATTGGGCAACTAAGGGTTCCAACCATGAAGATAATAGTGTTTTAGTTAATTAACTTGTGAAGATGAGATTAAAAAAAAAAAAATCTCACCTGACACTGAAGAAACTCATTTCTAAGGCCCATGCAGCTGACTTTCTTCTTTCTACTAGAATGTAACTGACATGCTACAAGGGATTTGGGCTCTTTTGTTCTCTGCTGCATCTCTAATTCCTAGAACAGTCCTGGGCATATAAACTGGTGCTTAATAAATATTTGTTAAACAAATGGTATTTTTAGTGGCTTCTGTTCTTGTTAGAATTTTTAAAAATCAATTGTCATTCTAAACTCAGATAAAGATTATCTTATTTTTTCAAGTTATTTTACAGTCTTTTTAATATCTAGTACCCTTTCATACAATTAGTATTCATTTTTGGTACATGGTACATAGTATAGAGTTAACTTTACTTTATTTTAAAAAGTATCAGTTAATTGACCTAGCACTATTTACTGAATGAATTGATAGTTATTATGAACTTTGAAATGTTACATTCATCACACTAAATTCTGAATTCCCTGTTATGTTCAATGCAATTGTAAATATTCTTATAATTCTTTTAATTATTTAATATTTACTTTTTTCTTTGTAATACATATTCTTTAACTTTTTCTCAAAATTATTTTTTTTCAAATTTTATTATTATAATATCAACCCTGGAAACCTAGCAAGTGAAGAAAGCATTTAAGTTTAGAAAAACATGGTGGGTGGACAGGGGTAAGAGGATCTTGTATTATCACATATTAAAATATAATAAAAAGAAAAAGCTAAAGAAAAATATTACAAACTGAAAATACTGAATGTGCAACATGATTAGTCATTAAGGAAAAGTAATTCACATCCAGGTAAAATACTTCACACACACCTAATGACCACATTCAAAAAGATAGACAGTCACAGTGCTGGTGAGGATGTATAGAAATGGGAACCTTCATACCTTGATAGTAGGAAAGTGAAATGGCACAGCCACTTTAGAAAACTATTTTGAAATATCTCAAAATGTTGAGCATGCAGTTATCATATGATCCAGAGATTCCACTCTTATGTAGTACTCAAGTAAAATGAAAATGTATGTCTATAAAAATTTTTACGAATGTTCATAGCAGCATTATTTATAATAGCCGAAGAGTAGAAACAACCCAACTATCCATCAAATGTTAAGTAGATAAACAAAATGTGGTATAGCCATACAATGAAATATTATTTGTCAATGTATGAACCTTGAATACATGGGAAAATGTCTCAAGGATATTATATGATTTCATTTACCTCCAAAAAAGGCAAACCCATAAAGATACAATGTCAATTAGTGTTTTCCTGGTGCTGGGGGAGTGAGAAGGAACTGCAAAAAAGTATACCCTATATCCATTCGGGGATGATGAAAATGTACTAAAATTAGATTGTGATGATGGTTGCACAATTCTATCAACATGCTGAAAACCATTAAATGATATACTTTAAATGAATGAATTTTATGGTATTGGAATTATATCTCAATAAACTACTAAAAATATACATGCCATATAACTTAGCAATTCCACTCCTAGGTTTTTACCTCAGAGAAATGAAAACATATGTCTATAAAAGATTTGCATATAAATGTTCACAGAAGTGTTATTCTTAATACCCACAAAATGGAAACAACAGAAATGTCTATCATTAAGAAAAAAGAAATGATAGATATATATAATAAATTCAAAGGCATTCATCAAAGTCAATGAATTCAAGACCAACAACTCTTCTCTCCCAAAATAGAAAAAAAAAAAGTTTTCCGTCTGTGTACTTTATCAACTCTTTTATATTTATAAAAAACCTGACACCAACTTCATGGTTCTTGACCTTTAAACTCCAGTCAATACTAAGTCAATACTGACTCAACACTGAGTCAGATAAGCCAATGCCCAGTTACATGTTTACATGTTTACATTCTCTATTGCCACATAGAAGAAAGAGTTAAGCTATAGAAATAACCGAAGTGGGATTGATAGATGACTGGGTAAAGACGATGTGGTACATATATACAATGGAATATTACACAGGAATATTACTCATCCATAAGAAAAGATGAAATATTGTCATTTGGGACAACATGGATGGATCTTGAGATTATCAAGCTAAGCGAAATAAGTCAGACAGAAAAAGTTGAGAATCATATGATTTCACTTATATGCAGGCTTTAAACTAAAAGTGACATACAAACTTGACAGTGATTCATGGACAGGGACAGTGGATTAGTGGTTACCAGAGGGAAGAAAGAGGAAGGAGGGAGATAGGGTAATTGGGGGTCAAATATTTGGTGGCAAAAGGAAATTTAACTTTGAGTGATGAACACACTATATATATATATATGACATATTATTAAATTGTACACTTGAAACCTATTTGATTTTATTAAACAATGTCACCTCAATAATTTTAATGAAAAAGTTAAGCTGTAAACTATTAGCAGACTGATTTTAATATTATTTAAACTTAGTAAATGCTAGGAAATAACGGTGGTTAAACATTGCTCTTAAAAATATATGCTCTCATCTATTGACAAATGTAAAATGGTTCTGAGAGTGTGGAGGAGGGTCTCCCCCACCCTCCACACACACCACCAAGCAATGCTTGAACACCAGCTGGGCAACCTATAATGTCAACTCAATTCTGAAACAACCTACTGAAAGATAGCATCAGATTCCACAGTTAAAAGGCTCAATCTCACAAGATCACCCTCCACTTCAGAGGCCAATCACAAGCCCAGTTTAACACCTGTTCTTCTGACCAACCTGATATAGACTAGAGGTCCCAAGAACCCCTTCCTTGCACTTCAGATGCCAATCACAAATCCAGGTTGTTAGATCTTTGCTTCTAACCAGCTGGCTATAAATCAGAGGTTGCCATCTTCTCTTACTTCAGATTCAATTAATTAGCTAGAGTGAATCACAGAACTCAAGGAAACACTTACTTATATTTATCAGTTTATTATAAAAGTAAATGATAAAGGATACAGATGAACATGTAGATGAAAGGGATGCGCAGGGCAAAGTATGTGGGAAGGGGCACAGAGCCTCCATTCTCCCTCTGGGGGCATTGCTCTGCCCACATCTCCAGAAGTTCTCTGAACCCCGTCCTTTTGAGTTTTTAAGGAGACTTCATTACAAAGGTGTGATTAATTAAATCCTTAGTCATTGGTAACCAGTGAAACCTCCAGTCTCTCTCCCTTCCCTGGAGGTCTAGGGGTGAGACTAAAAGTTCTAACCCTCCAATCACGGGATTTGTTCTCCTGACAACCAGCCTTGATCCTTTGGTAACCAAGGGGCTTTCCAAAAATCATCCACTGACATAACAAAAGACACCTTCATCTTTCTCACCACTTACAAAACCCCAAGGGTTTTAGAAGCTGTATGCTAGAAACTGAAAGAACAAATATATATTTCTTATTATACTTTCTAATATCACAAAATGTTAGTAGTAATTAATGCAATAATTTATCATTTCTTACAGGCCTTAATGCTTCATTTCAGATGAAGTCATGTTTCAAGCATAATTCTTAATACATTCTATTTGGAGATTTTGGTGTGTGGTGTGTTAAAAAAATTCAACTGAGTAAATGTGAAGGTCTAATTTGCTTTATTAAGCAATTCATGAATCAGATAAAATCCCATCTAGCAACTAGAAGGGTGCTCAGAGGTATTGTAAAAAAAAATGGAAGATTTTATAAGAGTGGCACAAGGGAGCTATTAACAAAAGAAAAGGAAGGGTTATTTAGGGGCTAGGAGGTCTTTTGGTGGAGGTAAAGAACCAGAAGGTTTTTATCATGCAGATAATCCCTTCCCTCTGTGGGGAAGGAGAGGGCCCATTTGACAGAATTAGCTTGTTGGTGTTGACCAGAAAATTCCAGACTGGTTGGTTAAGATTATGTTTCCGGGAGAGGTTGAAACTGCAAGTAGATCAGGTATTAAATCTAGGGTTGGTATCATGGGCTTTTAGCAGGAGTGATGCTATTTTGGCCCTGTGGTTTTCTCTTTAGCAAGGGAAAAAGAAAAATAGCCTCTGACATCTGAGAGCGTGCCTGGCATTATTAGCTGGACTTTGGTACTGGTAGGAGCTGAGCTGATACAGCTAGGTAATGTTGTTCTCTTATTGAACATAAACAGTCTCACAAAACAACAATGTCATACAAGGTTATTCTGCCATTGTGATAAAGTGAGGCAAACAAAAACATTTCATAAATTTGGCTAAGCACAGACAAAAACAAGTTCATTGTGTAAACCACAAAACAACAAACACATCCTCCTCTCCTAGCTAATATGAGTGACCACAGCTGCTTTACCAAGTAAAGAATTATCTTCACTGTACTCCTATTCCCTCTACATAAGATTTATTAAGTTACTCAATTATAGAATTACCACTGTCCCAAATAACAGACAATGAAGGCAAATTCTTTTTTCCTTGAACGTTTCCTCAATTTACCTAGCAATGCACAAATCCTATAACCTATAAAGTCTTTCATAATGTCTTTTACTGTGAGACACCCCAATATTCTCCCTAATGTGTGGTCTCTCTTAGCAATGAGCACTAAATGAATTTGGTCAACTACAGATATGTTCCCAGTGGTCTCTGGCTGGAAGGCGTTGACACTAAGTGGATATGAATATGAAAGAGAGAAAGAATGTGGTCTGGTTGTTGGTGAATTTTTACATCCTCCATTTTCCAACATACATGGTTAATGTCCTGGTTCACTCTAATTTATTGAACCACACCACTAATCCACTGGTAATGGTTTACCTTTCTGTTATCACATTTGTTTGACTGCTTGGCATTTTTCTGAATTTAGTGCTGAGCTGCACACTAATCATGTTGATTGACAGTCATCTTTCCAAAATAAAACATTCTAGATGTAACATTAAAATGTTAGATCATTCCATTTCTATTCTCTGTGTGCATTTCAATTTTGCAACATTGATGATAAATATTTAATGCTAAACATTAAAGGGCTAATTTGGAACTTCTGAAATAATGACTATTTCTTGATTTAATGAAGTTGAAAATTAGACATATTTGAAACAAGCAATGCATAGAAATGTAAGACCTCAATAGCCCATTAGTTTTAAGAATAGATAGCATCATTAAAAGGCCAATATAGTCTCCCAAATGTATACTGAATATTGTTTAGTTTAAAAAACTCTTACATATTGAATGAAATCAGAGGCACCTTTAGACAGTACATAAAAGATAAATTTTGCTAAACATAACTCTGTTCCATTGAAGAAAATAGAATTAAAAAAAGTATCTTTCATTCATAATAACTAAAATTGTTACTTCATGAAAAAAATGTCAAAATATGCATAAGTTAAAAAGACATTATTTGTAGAACAGAGCTCTTTTGAACAGACAGTTCAAAATGCTCCAATTTCAAAATTTTGTTAAAAGTACAGTCAAATAAAAATATTTAGTCCTGTCAGAAATTAAATTTATGTTACAAAATGGTCTGTTGCTGCTCTCGAAATTACCAAGTGATTACAGGATGATAAAATTTCCATTAATGATTAAATACAGCATTTGAAGCAAATGGTGCAAAGGCATGGCATAGAGAGTACTTTGTTATAGGCATGACCTACTGAAGAAGATACTCTCACTAAAGTGTGAAAAAATGATTCATCAATAAAATAAAAAAGTTACCTACAGTGTTAATGATAAAAGGGCTTAAGCACGAATAATAAAAGAGCTACTGGAAACAGAAGGATAAGTGTATAAGAGCAAATATACATCCTGGCAAGCACTAAAAAATCCCCAATTTATATGAGACAGGTGTCCACTTATCACAAAAAAATTTGCTTTTTGACTTTCCCAACACTTACGATAAATCCCCACGTTAAGGTTTTACAAACACAGAATAAGTATTTTTTAAACCATGGCTCCCAACAATCATTTGTAGTTAAGAAATGTAATTTTATCAAACTCCGATTGATTGCCTGGCACCATGTATTCTTGGGCAAATTCACAGAAAGTCCAAAGTTGAGACATCTCAGTCTGCTCACAGTGCTAAATTTGGGTGTGCTGATCGAAAGCACATGACCTTGGTGGACTTCAATCCATAAACTTGCTGCTGGCAGATCAAACGTCCAAGTTATCATAGCAGTTAATAAAGACTAATTGGAACTTCAAGCAAACATAATCAGTCAGGAGGATCTATGGGAGGAGCTGGGGCTTAAGGAAATTCTTGCATTCTATGTAATCACAAGAACCCTACATGCGAGAACCCTACAAAAACAATTCTATGTTTATAATAAAGCTCTATGATTCTAATTTTCTCTTCCCTTAACTTTCTTTTCCCTTCTATAAATACCCCTCTATCTTGGCACTCAGGCTAGAGTGTGCATGTGGCTTCCCATGTCTGCATGCACCAGGTTGCAACCCTTCTTTTTCCTGAGTAAATCCTTTTTGGTGATGAAACACCTAGTTGATATTGTTTTTCAGTTGACACAGTCACCAGCTCAGCTGTCTCCCATGACTCTCCAAGGCCAACAGAATGAGGTACCAAAACTGTCCTGATATTTAAAGTCCTGGATGGCTAGACATCTGAATCAACTGATTCCGGTTTTACTAAATGATACTCTCCAACATGCCTTCCTCTATCAAGAGGAAGTCTCCCACTCTTGTCACATCCTTCCTAGTTCCATCATTTCAAAGAAATTCTAATGAGAGAAATATATCAGACCTGTCCTAACTGAGCTGGAAATGTTGATAAAAAGACCTCAGCAGATACGTAATAAGGAAACAATCTGTCATGATGGCCATATTGCTAAACTCAAGAGTTTCTAGAGAATTCGTAAACAGCTAAAAATGTCCTTATTTGTTGCCCCATTGAGGTGATCAAGGACATCCATAAGGATGATGCTGCAAGCTGCCAAATGATCAGTTTATCCAGAAAATGGGTAAGCAAGACCCACTGTTTATTCTCAGCAATGTTTTCTCCTTCACCACTGAATGATAATTTCACAGGGTACAGAATTCTAGGTTAGTGTGTTTTTTTTTTCCTCTCAATACTTTATTTCATGCCGCTCTCTTCCTGACTGCATGATTTCTGAGGAAAAGTGGGAAATAATTCATATCTTTCCTCCTCTACAAGCCAGGTGGGTGTTTTTTGGCTATTCTTTGGCTTCCTTTAAGATTACTTTCTTTATATTGGATTTTCTGTGGTTTGATATGCAGAAAATATGCCTAGGTATAAAGTTTCGTTTTTCTTTGACATTTATTCTGCTTCGTGTTCTCTGAGCTCCTTGGATCTGTGGTTTGATGTCTGACATTAATTGGGGGGAAATTCTCAGCCACTATTACTTCAAAGAAATTGTTTAAAGGAGGGAGTTTTTAGAAATGTAATCGGTGAACAAATACCATTTGGTGAACAATATAAAAGCGTTAATGAAATCCCTTTTTGTGACACTATTGTCTGTTTCATACTTTAGTATGCATCAGAATCACATATAGAGCTTACTAAAATATAGATTGCTGGGCCTCATCTTCAGAGTTTCTCAATTAAAAGGTTTGGGGTACAGCTCTATATATCTATCTCATGACACCACGGTACCAAGTTGTAAGCATTGTCAGACCTTTGAAGTGAGGGTAAGTAGAGTGTCAAGGTTGAGAATTAAAAATCTAGAGCATTGAGTATAACTTTTTCATAGTCCAAGTTAACCCAAGTGAAATTTTTCACAGAGCTTCTCCTCATGGATCGCTCAGTAACTAACCATGAAAACCTACACTCAGATACATACTGAAGATAAAAATTGCTTCCTTCCTTCCACCTCAACCATTCAGCCTGACCCTTGCATTTGTGCCAGAAGGTAAAAACTGATAAGCTAATTTATATTCAACTATCTGAAATAAGGTATAAAAATGTATGAAACCAGAATGTGTCTCTTTATTCACTCATTTATTCATTCACTTATTTACTAAAACAATAATTGGTTTCTGTTAGTTTCGGGTACTGTTCTAGGCTCTGAGAATGCAGCAGTGAACAACAAAACAGACAAGATTGTTCCTGTTAAGAAGCTCACATTCTGAGTGACGTCAGAAGCATGGCAGAGTGAGAGATGTCCCAGATGTCCCCTTGAAATAACAATAAGCTGAACATCTAAAACTCAACAAATAACTCCCAATCTACATACAAGCATGTCTGAGCAAGTGATCTTGGAATAAGAGCTACCATATGTTAGAACCCCAGGAGCTGGGCGGTAGACCGCGAGGAACAAAGAAGCTGCCTCTCGCAGCTGGAGCTCACTGTAGGAGGAGGGGAGGAGAGAAGATGTGGTGGGTTCCTGAACAGCTGTGCCTGAGAGAGCTGTGAGATCCAAGCAGCAGTAATGGAGCCCAGGGATAAGGGGGAAAAAAGCAAAACAGTGGGGATGGAAGAGAAACAACAGCTAATTATTATCAGCCATGGTTGCAAAACGCAAGGTTGAGCCACAACACCCATCCTCCAAACAGAGGGCAATCCCCAATATCCTACAAGACCGAACACTGCAGAGTCTCAAGGGAATTTGAGCAAACGCTACAGAAACTGTCACTAACACTAACAGGGACTGAGACTGAGGATAGTGAGAGTGATCGAATATCTATAAGAAAAAAAGGCATTATTGAGACTTTATATAAAGCAGGGATCCAAGAGGCTTAGACGTCACCTACTGGAAATCAAAAGAAAAATGCCTTCTTTGCAACACACTAAAGAGACATTTTTATATAATAAATCTTCTTTCAGGGAAAAAAAAAAAAAAATAAGTAGAATATACTTCCATTAACGCCCAGGCAGAGAAATAGTCCTTTAAATACCATGAACCAAGGCGACAAGGCAGCTCAGAAAGAGAAAAAAAATCAGAAAATAAGCTTAAAGACATAGAAATATGTGACTTAATTGACATAGAATCAAGATTGTACTTCTGAAAATACTCAATGAGCTCTAAAATGTTCATATCAACAATTCCAGGAGTTGAAAAAACTAGATCAGCAGAATGAGTTTTTTTAGCAAGGAGATCAAAACCCTAAAGAGAAAAAATAACAGAAATTCTGGAGATTAAAAACACACTAAAAGAGATGAAGAATGAAATAGCAAGCTTGGGGAATACAGTTGACCAAATGGAGGAAAGGATCATTGATATCTAAGACAGATATCTAGAAATAAATCAGAAGTAAGAAGAGAGAAAGAAACCAAAGAATGAAAAATAATGAAAGACAAATACAAGAACTAGCTGATAACATCAGAAAAGGAAACATAAGAATAACGGGTATTCCCAAAGGAGAAGAAAGGGGGCACAAATCAGAAAGCATTTTCAGACAAATAGTTGATGAGAATTTCCCAAATCTAAGCAATTAACTGGAGCTTAGAATTCAAGAAGTCAATAGAACACTCAATTATCTCGACCCATAAGGCCTTCTCTAAGACACATTACATTAAAATTATCAAAAACTGATGACAAAGAAAGAATTCTCAGGGTAGCCAGGGAAAAGAAGATGGTAACCTGTAAAGGAAAACCTATTAGACTATTGTCGGATTTCTCAGCACAAACCTTACAAGCAAGAACAGAGTGGAATCAAATATTCAAACTATTAAATGAAAGGAACTATCAGCCAAGAATAATGTATCCAGCAAAGCTCGTCTTTAGATATGAAGGAGAAATTAAAACCTTTCCAAACGTACAAAAATTGAGGGAATTCTCTACTACGAGGCCTGCTCTACAGGAAATACTGAAAGGTGTCAGTTCACCTAAAACAAAATAACAAAACGAAAAAATACAGAATTAGGAGTAAAGTGACTATCAGGCAAATAGAAGCAGAGGAGTGCAATCCTTACTAAGAACAGGGCATTATAAGCTTAAATAATAAGAAGAGAATTGCTATTGCAAGATAGTAATAAACATTTGGCATACAAAGGGACAAACTGAAACAGCAGTAACAGAAAAGGGGAGGATTCAAAGATCCAAATTTGCAAACAGGAAGAAAATGGACGACTGTATATATATAACTATCTTCTATATATTCATAATAGTAACCACACACCAAAGATTCAGAACTGAAGTACATAACATTAAACAAGAAGGACCAGAGGGAAAATACACAAAACTCAACCAAAATTTAAGGGGAAAAAAAAAAAAAAGATAGAAACATAAGTTCAAGGAAACAATGGAAACACCAAGCTACCTAAAAGCAAAATATAAAATGGCTATAAGAAGACCTCATATTTCAATAATCACCCTACATGTAAATGGATTGAACTCACCAATAAAATGGCACAGAATTGCAGATTGGATCAAAAACAAAATCCAACCATTTGATGGCTCCAGGAAACACATCTCAGTTCCAAAGACAAATATAGACTCAAAGTGAAAGGGTGGAAAATGATATTTTAAGTAAATGGCATTCAGTAGTGGTACTAATATCAGATGAAATAGACTTCAAAATAAAAAAGGTGAAGAAAGATACTGAGGGACGCTTTGTAATGATAAAGGGAATCATGCACCAAGAATACATAGCACTTATTAATATCTATTCTCCCAATCAGGGAGCCCTGAAATATATAAAGCAATTACTAACAGAACTAAAGGGAGAAACAAACCAAAATGCTGTCATAATACGGGACCTAAATACCCCACTATCGGATATGGACAGATCATCCAAAAAGAAAATCACATCCTTAAACGACACATTAGACCAACTGGACATTTACAGAGCCTTCCATCCCAAAACAGCTGCTTACACATTCTTCTCTAGTGCACATGGAACATTCTGAAGGACTGACTACATACTGGGGCACAGAGATAGCCGCAACAAATATAAGAAGGTTGAAATCATACCAACCATATTCTCTGATCATAATGCTTTGAAGCTGGATATCAACTGTAAAAACATAGCAGGAGGATGCTCAGCATCGCTAATTATTAGGGAAATGCAAGTCAAAACCACAATGAGATACCATCTCACACCTATTAGAATAGAAGTTATGAACAGGACAAGTAATAACAAGTGTTGGAGAGGATGTGGAGAAAAAGGAACCCTCATACACTGCTGGTGGGACTGCCAACTGGTACTGCCACCATGAAAAACAGTATGGAGGTTCTTCAAAAATCTAAGAATTGATCTACCATATGATCTAGCAATCCCTCTACTGGGTATTTACTCCAAAGAATTGAAAACCCATATCTGAAAAGATATTTGTATATTGATATTCATAGCAGCACTATTCACAGTGGCCAGGACGTGGAAGCAACCGAAGTGTCCTATGATAGATGACTGGCTAAAGAAGCTGGGGTACATATATACAATGGAATATTACCCAGCCATAAGAAGAGATGAAATACTGCCATTTGCGAGAACATGGATAAACCTTGAGATAATCATGCTAAGCGAAATAAGCCAGACAGAAAAAGTGGAAAATCACATGACATCACTTATATGTAGGATATAAACCTAAAAGCAACAAATGAACAGGACAAACAAACAAGAGAACCATGGACATGGACAATAGATTAATGGTTACCAGAGGGTAGGGGAGAGAGGGAAGGGGAAAGGCAGATGGGGTAAAAGGAGTCAAATATGTAGTGATAGAAAGAAATCTAACTATGGGTGGTGAACGTACAATGCAAAATATATATGACTTACTGTTGAATTGTACACTCGAAACTCATTGGATTTCATTAACCAATGTCACCATAATAAAAAAAAAATTAAAAATTAAAAAAAGGAAAATGCTCACATTCTACTGGAAAAGACAGACTATACATATTATTTTGAGGAAATGCTATTGTGAAAAATAGAGCAAGAAAGAGAATAAATGAAGGATATGCTGTTTTAGAGAGGTTATTGGGAAAGCTTCCAAATAAGGTAATATTTAAGCAGGAACTCGAGTGAAATGGGAAAGGGAATATAAAAATACTGAGGAAAATAATGCTCCAAGCAGAAAGAATAGGAAGTACAAAGGCTTTGCAAATTCATGGGTCTCAGTGGTTTAAAAAACAGCAACGGGCTAATATCATATTCAATGCTGAAAAGCTAAAAGCTTTTCCTCTAAGTTCAGGAACAAGACAAGGACATCCATTTTCACCACTTTTTTTTAACACAATATTGAAAGTCCTAGCCACAGCAATTAGATAAGGAAAAGAAATAAAAGGCATCGAAATTGTAAAGGAAGAAGTAAAACTGTCATTATTTGCAGATCACATGATACTATATATAAAAAACCCTAAAGATTCCACAGAAAACTACTACAACTAATAGATGAATTCAGTAACATTGCAGGATACAAAATTAACATACCGT
>NW_011889448.1:847077-848949 GCF_000151845.1 Pteropus vampyrus | reverse complement strand
TTTGAGGAAATGCTATTGTGAAAAATAGAGCAAGAAAGAGAATAAATGAAGGATATGCTGTTTTAGAGAGGTTATTGGGAAAGCTTCCAAATAAGGTAATATTTAAGCAGGAACTCGAGTGAAATGGGAAAGGGAATATAAAAATACTGAGGAAAATAATGCTCCAAGCAGAAAGAATAGGAAGTACAAAGGCTTTGCAAATTCATGGGTCTCAGTGGTTTAAAAAACAGCAAAGGGCTAATATCATATTCAATGCTGAAAAGCTAAAAGCTTTTCCTCTAAGTTCAGGAACAAGACAAGGACATCCATTTTCACCACTTTTTTTTAACACAATATTGAAAGTCCTAGCCACAGCAATTAGATAAGGAAAAGAAATAAAAGGCATCGAAATTGTAAAGGAAGAAGTAAAACTGTCATTATTTGCAGATCACATGATACTATATATAAAAAACCCTAAAGATTCCACAGAAAACTACTACAACTAATAGATGAATTCAGTAACATTGCAGGATACAAAATTAACATACCGTAATCTGTTGCATTTCCATACATTGATAAGAACAATCAGAAGAAGAAATTAAGATAACAATCTCATTTACAATTGCATCAATCAATAAATAAAATACCTAGAAATAAATTTAACTAAGGCAGTGAAAGACCTGTACTTTGAAAGTTATAAGATACTGAAGAAAGAAATCAAAGAGGATATAAATAAATGGACGGACATACCATATTCATGAATTGTAAGGATTAATATTGTTAAAATGTTCATACTACCCAAAGCAACATACAGATTCAATGTAATCCCTATCAAAATACCAATGGCATCCATCTCAGAATTAGAGCAAATAATCCTAAAATTTATATGAAACCACAAAAGACCCCTAAAAGCCAAAGCAATCTAGAAAAATAAAAGAACAAAGTGGAAGGTATGATGTGACCTGATTTCAAACTATGCTACAAAGATACAATAAACAAAACAGTACGGTACTTTTACAAAAACACATAGATCAATGGAAAAAAAGCCCAGAAATACATGCTTACTTATATGGTCAATTAATATACGACGAAGGAGGCAAGAACATAAAATGGGGAAATGACAGTCTCTTCAATAAGTGTTATTGGGAAAACTGTACAGATATATGCAAAAAAAAATGAAACTGGATCATTTTCTTATACCATATACAAAAATAAACTGAAAATGGATTAAAGACATAAATATAAGACCTGAAATCTGAAAAATCCTAGATGAAAACACAGGCAATAAACTCTCTGCATTGGTGTTAACAATATCTTCTTTAGTACGTCTCCTTAGGCTAGGGCAACAAAAGCAAAAATTAACAAATGGGTCTACCTAAAACTAAAAAGTTTCTGTACAGCGAAGGAAACTATCGGCAAAATGAAAAGATAACCTACTGAATGGGAGAAGATTTTCACAAATGATATATCCAATAGCAGGTTAATAATCAAAATATATAAAGAACTCATACAACTCAATATCAAATATACAAACAATCTGATTAAAAAATGAGCAGAGGACTTGAATAGACATTTCTCCAAAGAAGACATACAGCTGGCCAACAGACATATGAAAAGATGTTCAACATCACTAATAATTATGGAAATGCAAACCAAAACCACAATGAGATACCACCTCGCACCTGTCATAATGGCTATCATCAAAAAGTCAACGATAATTAGTGTTGGTGAGGATGTGGAGAAGAGGGAACCCTCATACACTATTGGTGGAATTTTAAATTGGTGCAGGTGCTATGGAAAACAGTATGAAGATTCCTCAAAAATTAAAAATAGAACTGCCGTATGACCCAGAACTGGATAAACATACTTTTGGGTATTTATACAAAGAAAACA
>NW_011889448.1:716915-846902 GCF_000151845.1 Pteropus vampyrus | reverse complement strand
ATAATTACATACATACAATACAATATTACTCAGTGATAAAAAAGAACGAAATCTTGCCATTTGCTTCAACATGAATGGATCTAGAGCGTGTGATGCTAAGTAAAATAAGTCAGAGAAAGACAAATCCTGTATGATTTCACTCATTTACGGAATTTAAAAATTTAAAAAAAAAGAATAAACAAAGTAAAAGAGAAACAGACCCATAGATACAGAGAACAAACTGATGGTTGCCAAGAGGTAGGAGGGTAGAAATACAAGTAAAAAATAAATAAATAAAAATAATAAAGGGTCAAAAAATTTTTAATAAAAAGTAAACAGCAAAGGGGCCAGTTTCTATATGGCATTATTCTAAAAAATACAGCAAACTATCTAAAATTAACTTGTATAGACCATGCTCTTGGTAAAAAATAAAACTATAATAATTTTATAACAAATGAACATATTAATTTCTAATATATGTACACATTTTATAACACTCTGGTTAAAGTATTACTCCTCAATAATCAAACTAATTACTTATACCTTTTAAAATATTTTTAAATGGGTCAAATACATTTTTTAAGATATAAATCTTATTAAATTACAGGTTCAAGTCAAATTGTTCTAATTGTTCTACTATTCTCTTAATACCAATATATCAATATCTCTTTCAAGCTTGAGGTCAACTATGTTTGCTAAAGCACTGGCTTTAAATTAAGAGCAACTGTAATTCAAAGTCTCATTTTAAATCATACTCTTAATCTTTCTTCTAAAATTTAAACTCAGAGGGTTCAGTATAATGAATAACCATAATCATTATATGTTAGAACACAACCCATTCTAAACATGGCAGGTTTGTATGTAGTTGGAAGAGGGAAGCTGAATTAAAACCAAAGAAACAACCAACATGTACATTGCCCTCCTCATGAAAAACAATGGTTATGATGAAAAAAAAAAAGTACACCGTTATACTAGCAAATAAGACCATTTTCAAAGAAAGAGTTTAAGGATCTTGAAGTAGAAAGATATAGAGCATCATTTCTCAAGGGAAAAATGAGAGAGTGCCTACCTGAACACTGGAGCAGGTCTATCAACACCCACTTGCCTTGGTCTATTGACCTAATTTGACCACCCGCCTCCAAATCATAAAGCATTATTTTACTTACTGATTTCCAACATGACTGTCACAACGACATATAAGATGCGTTCCAGTCAATTTTCACTTGATCTCAATTAATTATGTACAAGGTTGGATCAGTATCACTTAAATTTAATACTTTATAGATTTGAAAATGCCAGCAAAGATACTAAGACTGTCTTTCATTTCTAGAGTGACTCTACATAATTTTTATCATTTATTCTTCAAATAAATTAAAAGAAGCATCTTTTATTTCCATTTTACATGTAAGAAAACTGATTTTGATTACATTAAGGAACATCCTTTTTGCAGAACAAAGCATAAACGCAGTAGTCAATTCCAGAATCCATAATTTCCGAATCCTATTACATGGGTTGTTCTATACCGTTACACTACAATTTGTGATAACTTAAAGAAAAAAATTTCTCACCTTTCAGACCATTTTTCCATATAATATGTCGGGTATTCTCATAATTTGTGTTCATCCAAATAAGCAGAATCCTTTCAGAATTAGAATATATGTTGCTGGATGCAAAAGGAGGATTAACTTTTGGTGAATTTTGCTCATATACAGAGGGCAAATTCTTTCTGGAATGTGGTACAATCCGGGATAGTACCAGAACCTGAAATTGGATAAAAGAAAGAGAAATAACGTTTACTAGACATGAATGGCAAAATAAAAATTTGAAGGAAGAGTAAATGAAAAATATGACAGGTCGATAAATAAAAGCAAGCATCAGTATTTTCTAGTTAATTACATCAACTCAAGAGTAAAGGAATAGATAAGATGACCTCAACTGCTCATTTTAAATCCTCGAATTTTTGCTTCTATAGCATCTGGTCTATAAGGTACCACACTACGCAATTTATAAGAAGAAGCTAATTACCTAAGGATTCTGGTTACCAATTTACAATGTGCATGTATGGGGGGGGGGGGCGCGGGTGGTCCGCATGCAACCAAGCAATTCTCAAACAACAGCAGAGCCTCCAATCACTCAGCTCAATTCTGACACTATCCATCCAGAGACAGCATCAGATTCCACAGGTTGAGTTCAGTCCTACAATGCTGCACCCTCCCATCAACTGCTTCAGATGCTAATCAGAAGCCTGGGCTGTTACCTATGCTTCTAACCCACCGACTATCCGCTGTAGGTTTCAATGATCCTCTCCTTGGCAACTCAATTGAGATGCCAGTTTTAAGTGCAGGTTGTTACCTATACTTCTGACCAACTAGCTATAAATCAGAGGTTTCTACGACTCCCTTGTTGGGTTCCATTAATTTGCTAGAGTGGCTAACAGAACTCAGAGAAATATTTTAATTACTAGATCATTGGTTTATTATAAAAGGATATAACTCAGGAACAAACATGGCTAAAGGGCATGAAGCTTCCATGCCCTCTCCAAAAGCTCTCCAACCCCTGTCTTTTATGGGTTTTTATGGAGGCTTCATTACATACTCACAATTGATTAAATCATTGGCATCAACTGAGTCAACCTCCAGGCCCTCGCCTATCCCAGGAGGACAGAGAGGTGGGACTGAAAGTTCCAACTCTCTAATTACACAGTTGTTTCCTTTGGTAATCAGCCCCCACCCTTAGGTGCAGTACAAAACTTACCTCATTGACTTAACAAAACATACCTTCATCACTCTCATCACTTAGAAATATCAAAGGATTTTAGGAGCTCTGTGCCAGAGATGGGAAGGAAGGCCAAATATATATATTTCTTATTATAAATCACAGTATCGCAGTATATAATTATATATATTGAGTGCTATACAATCACTATCATATGTACTTTCAGTTCCACATGAATTTTGCTATTATATTTGACTTATTGTTTTTCAATGAATGATTTTTAAAATCATGTGTTGTTTTAATTTATTTTTCCAATTGGCAAAGAAAGCACAATTAAGTAGAAATCAACAAATTCAGATCAGATTTAATTTTTAGAAGCTTATATTTCCATCGATCGGATTGCTTAAGTGGGAAGATGTAAGTAATAAACACTTCAAACATACCATAAACTTTTATTACCATAACAAAACTTCTTGCAGTAATTTAAGTCTAAATG
The DNA here is from genome assembly GCF_000151845.1 of Pteropus vampyrus. Taxonomy (NCBI): domain Eukaryota; kingdom Metazoa; phylum Chordata; class Mammalia; order Chiroptera; family Pteropodidae; genus Pteropus; species Pteropus vampyrus. The sequence goes on along the minus strand of NW_011889448.1, from coordinate 843,712 downwards.
GTATCAAGATCACAAATTTGTTGTAAAAAGAATATAACTTAATACCATAGGGTAAGAATTACAGAAAAGAAAAAAAATTAATTAAAAAAAGAAAGGAAGAGATTCAAACTTGTTCATCAACAGATCCTGTTAAAGAGGACCACATGGGAACCGATTCTGCAGTGAAGATATGAGTGTCAGTTAAGACAGGTGGAGAGAAAGCTCCAGGAAGAGACTGAGGTTACAGGGGAGTTTTCTGGTGGTAGAAGACACAGCATCAATCTGATCTCAGCTCTAAATCATGGGGATCAGTGACAGGGGTTCCAAGAAACCTGAGATGTACTTGGTTCCTAATTTACTAATAAAATCTGCAGGCCTAAAATTCCCTGTTTCCTTTGTCTTCTCACTCTCATTATCCATTGTGGCTCGTGGCTTCTTAATCATCTTTATCAAACCTCCTTCCCTCTCACCTATATACTAGTTTTTCTTAGAAGATCCTTCCTCTCAGTTTTAAAGAGCAAAAGATGACATCTTAATTAGCACACTGCAGTGTCCCACCGTGTGTCCAAAAGCTCTTGCATCTGCGCTCACTTTTCTTCCTTCTCCACAGCTGCAATGGATGAATTACCCTTTCTCTTATACTAGATACCAGGCCTTCTCATCTTCTAGGGACAGTCCTGTATCAGTGGTCTTTTGTACCTTTGGATCTTTAACTTCTCCCTCCCAACCAGTTACTTTTCAGCAATATCAGAAGATGTTTCACTTATACACTCAGCTTTCAGGGGGCTGGCTCTTCTAAACTTGAATTCCCAATAATTCTTTTATCTGTTCCCTCTACCAGTTACAACTCTTGAAAATGTTTTCTACCCTCACTGTAGCCACTTTCTTCCATTTGATTAGCTTATCAAACCAAGGCCCACCTAATGACCTTCTTTACCTCGTCATTACCACCACGATAAAAGTGCTTTTGGCATCTTTCTTGTCCAGGGAATTTTTAATCATTATCGTAAGCCACCTCTCAATTTCATCTGATATTGTTCACCATGTCTTCCCTCAAAGACTCTTTCCTCCTCGTTCATGATATCATAAAGTGTCACTGCTATCTTTCTATTTTCAGGCTCATTTGCAGTACTCTCTTCCTTTGCCTATTTAAACATTGGGTTTGCTCAATATTGGATTTCTAACCTATGCCATTTTTTTTTCACTCTACAGCTATTATCTCCCAATTTTACCCCCTACGAATCACTAAATGTGCATTAAGAAACCACATATAGCACTAATTTTTGTAATTCAAAAATAAAGATCCAACACAGTATTTAGAACATTAAGTTAGTGATAGTAATGAGAATATAGCTTCGTATCAGTGAGATGAATAATACTCTTATAATCTCTGTCCAGGTATCTACATATACCTGGATAATGAACATATTGACCTCTTTATCACTTTATTATTCAGTAAGTTTCTTTTCTTACCATTTCCACAAAATGAGAAAATCTTAACTCATAAGTTAACAGAATGGGTGCTCAGTTTGATTGTTATAGTCACGCTAACCATGAAGGCAGAAATTATACAGATATTTTAAATTAAAATCTACCTTCTAATAACAACCAAATGCTAAGCTACTTGATGAACATATCATACTCAAAAATAGAAGGTAAAAAAACTCAATTCAGGAAACAGTATTAAAAGCATTCATTCATCTTTGGGAAAAGTTTCTTCGGCTTCCATTGCCAGGACTTCAATAATCTTTCTAGTGTCTTTGTGCAAACCAGAAAAATGGCATGCTCTGTGAGGGGATGCTCTCATAGCAATCTTATTTAAAAGTAAAAGGCCCCCTTAACTTGGTGAGACACAGCTTAGACCATGATCCCTTGTCTTAGCAAGCAGAATGTTAGCTGGACTTCAGCATCCAATCATCAAATCAGCTGTGCAGAAATGACATCATATTCAGCTTAGCTGTTAAACTTTTTCTCCAATAAATCTTGGGAAAAAAGTGAAGCTTTTGATGCTTTAGTGATTTTAGTGTACTACATTGAAAATCATGATACTTAAATCATATAGGTATATGTCCAGTGTTTCCAAAACATGGAAAACATCATTTGATGCATCATAAAAGTTCACAACTTAAAATAAGAGAAATGGTATACTATACAGAAAAACAATGCTATGAAGATAATACTTTTAATCTCATTTCTATTGGGAAAATTCATGTGAGAGTGACCTTCCCTCCACTCTCAACACATCTCCATATTGGAAAGAGAATCTTGAATTCACAGAGATTACAATGAAATTATGTAACTCAGTAGCCTTATTTTGACGGTATTTACATTTTTTTTTCTGTTTCCTTTAACACTGAATTCAGAACAGAAGCATATTTTTAATCACCCATCAATCTGAATAAGAGTTCATTTGCAACGTCCTTTCATGTTGTGACCAACAGGTCATTCTCCATTAGTACATACTACCAAAGGATCTTCTCCAGGCTACATTACAAATTAATCTTTAAATGACAAAGAATCACATCTCCTAAAGCATGGGCTCTCACTGATAAAGAGAATACAATGTCATCACATACTTCATTCACACATATTTATCACATACATGCAAAGAATTGTTCGGATGTTCCCTATCCATTGTTGTATCCAACCAAAACGTGCAATATTTGTTATCACCTTTGAGAATAATTGTGCTTCCACACTGATGCCACTGACATTATGGGACATATTGCAAAGCCATTTGATAAAAGATTTTCATCAATTCTGCCTCTCTCCAATCATTTTGTTGAAGTGATTTTAAATATTCCTCAGAAATATGATCTCTTGTACCATTTTTGTTTCTTTTCTACAGAGGCATGATATTCTGAATCATGCCTCAGTCGAAATGGTGTCTTGCCGACCTTTAGCAACAAATACTCCAATTTGATTATAGAGAGATTTTGAACTGGTTCAGGGAAAATGTGTTTAATTAACCAGAAAGATCACTGCTCTTTGTTTAAAAATATCAAAATGTTTGACAGAATTGTACCACTATTCAAAAAATAAAACTTTATGATAGACAGTATACTGGGAACAAATGAATAGACAGTTTACTTAAAATTATGATTCAGATACTTATTTCTGATCACCTTTTCTTTTCCAGATTCATCTGTAGAAATATCACGTTCACTTCTTTCAGTATAGATTAATCCTTTATAGCCACATCAGATCCCTATTTATAATTGACATTTGGAACAACATTCTGAATTTGAGTGTTTCTGTTATTGTTTTTTACTTCTTATACTTCAATGACCCACTTTCTTTTGTGAATTGGAAATATAATGTAAGAAAAGTGCAACTATTAATCATGTAGATTTAACAAGCAAAAATAACTAAATAACACAAAATTAAATTGAGTGAGACAAGCTATATCCAGTTATCTAAACTATTAGCCAAGAACAGACGAAGGCAGTTTCAGAGTACATATGCATGACTTCTAAGACTTTGACAATAAGAACCTAAAGGGATTTATATAAAAATCACAAATCTTTTATTTCCAAGTTGTGAACTCATCTCAATAACATTACTTGCTTTTCAAATGAAATTGCCAATCCACTTCAGATTTAATAGAGCACCTAGAGCTACCCATGCTTTAGATACAATACATGGAGAAACACAGCTCTGCAGATGGTCTAACCGGGCAATCTTATCCATTCCTATGACTTTATCATTGAATCAGTGAAGAATCCCAAACATGTGCTGCCACCCAGATCTCTTTTTTGACTAAAAGACATACCTACCTGGTAATCACACAGGGCATCATAATACAGGACTAAAATTAATTTACCATGCTTTCTTGCCTTGTCCCACCCTCCACCCCCAACAGAATCTTATTATTATCCCTTGTCATGTTTCAGTGACTGGGATCAAATTCTCCTCAGTCACCCAAGCAATAAACTCACTGTCATCCTTGACTTCTCTGTCTCCTTCACGCCCCTCCCCTCAAAAAGGTAGAGTCATTCACCAAGTTTATTTAGTTCTACTCCTAATATTTATGAAAGCTGCCTCTTTTTCATCTTTCCCACTAACAGCATTCCCAGCACCAGACACTGAACTATACCCCAGTTTCCACACTGTACCACAGTAATATTTCTAGAATGCAAAACTAATAATGCTACCTTTATGTTTTAACTCCTTCAAAATAGCTCTGTACTAACCTTGTGCTAAAATCCATAAATCCAGATTTCTTGGTTTGACTCATAAAGTCAATTATGATCTAATTTCTGACTGGGATCATAGTCCACCCTTCTTATCCCCAGCCATGTTGTGTTTATTCTTCAAAATGTATCATGTTCCATTTAACCTCAGGCAGTTCCACACTGAATTCCCTTTGTCTTAAAATGTTATGCTCCTCTTCTCCCATTAAAACTCGTCTACCATCTCCTTCACACAAACTGTACTCTCTCTCTCAATCTCTCTCTCTCTAAATTATGCCCTACCTTGCCTGACAAACTTCTATCATTTCTCAGGACTCGGTTTAAAGTGATCTTCCCGGAAACCTTCCCAAGGCACAAGAAAGTTAGGTTTGTTTCTATGTGCATTCATCTTTAGTTCTTTGGGCTTACCTTGTCATTGCATTTGTCACACTTCCTTGTCATTACATATATTTATATTGCAGGACACAAAATTCTTGAGGAGACAGACTATATTAAATTTACTCTTACACCCCCAGAGCCTAGCATAGTATCTGAAACATAATAGTTGTTGAATTCATTCAAAAAATATTTGTTGAGCATCTATTATGTAGCTGACACACTATCAGACTTACAAATGATACTTCGTTTCTAAATTCATAGACTAATAGATTGAGGAAAATGGATCAAATAACCTAAACATATACACGAATGCATGCATAAATGAATAAATGAATGTGTGTGTGAATTATGTCCATGAACCAAAATTAGGACTAGGTTGTCCCTATAGTCGGGCATTTTCTGCTCTTCTCTTTTGGAGTGACTCATCTTTATCAGTGGACAAAATTATAGATGATGCAAATGGGAGTTCAGAAAGAAAAAAATTTCTTTTCTCAATTCTGATTTTGGCTAGGAGTCACAAATATCTCTATACATTCTTCTGGGAATTAATCAAGAAAAAACAGGATTTCTCTTCTTGACTGCCAGCAAGAAAGATAGGGCAGGGTGGGGGGGGGGGTGGTAAGAGGACGAGAGGAGGAGTAAGTGGGAATCATGTAGCAGAAGGAACTCTTCAGAAGGTAGATCTAGGTGGCTGGCTGCAGTGGAGGCTTGAGGCTGCCAGTAGGCAGCAAGAGGGCCCTGGGCTCCTGGGCTCCAGCAGAGAAAAACAAGAAAGAAATAAACTTTTCCTATATCAGATGGTTTTATATGGCCAAAATCAGGTGATCTTGGAAGAAAGTAGGTATGCCTGTTAACCTCAGAATCCTCAGCTCTAAACTGGGGGTTACTGGTTGCGAAGATTAAATAAGATAATGTTTAAAAAGCCTTTACAAAAGTCTCATATATACCAATCATTATTTAGCTTGTTAATTTGCTCTTTCTTTGGAGTGACTAATTGCTGCTATTTAATCTAACTTCTTCATTTTAACTCCCTGTCCTACAGCTTACCCTCTCTGTGGTTGCGACTTGTGAGGGCAGAGCAAAAACTTCCACCAGTCTTATTGAACAAGATCTATAGTGCCGCATTTGGAAATGTAGGAAATGACTCCAAGACCAAAACCAGTCCTTGTTTAAACATTAAAGATATAGCATGTGAAAATATAGCTACTTATGTTAATTTACCACACATGCAATTTGGCATGAAGTCAACTGGAGAATCTCATCAACACCTGATCTTGCCTACAGTTATACGATTCCTAGTGAATATCTCTCCAGAATAACTTTAGAAGAGACTACTATGTTTATAACAGAGTGAAACGCTTGGCCTCTCTGACTCAAATCTGCTTTGTTGCCATGGTCTTCAGGTCAATAGCTTCTGCTTAGTCTTGTATATAGACATACTAATCATTAGAGGAATTCTGTTTGCAGCTTCAGTTTTAGAAAAACAGACTCTTAACAGAAGGGCATCTCTCAAGGAGACAAAAGATATATAAAAATAATGACTGTCAAAGATTTGCAGGACCTTCGCGACTGGACTCACATCAACTAGAGTCAACAGACTAAAAACAAAGAAGTTTCACAATCTTCCTGGGACACCTGCTGGCACCCAGATGTCTGTAGTCAACAATCACCTCTTACCCCTCCCATTTCCCCTTTCCCTTGACATAAAAGAAATCTGAAATCTGTACTTTCTTAATAAGGTTCTTTAGGATGCTAGTCTACCATCTGCTCAGCTTGCTGTTTTTCTGAATACAGTTGCTTTCCTTGCTTCAACTCTGTCACTCAGTTTCTCGGATATCATGCAGTGAGCAGTAGGAGCTTAAACTCAGTTACATGTATTAGAGGTGGAGACCATAATTTTCACCTCCATTCATTCTTTAATCTTTATTTTTAGTACTGAAAAACACCTGTAGCTACCAATTTTACAGACTATATTTCTCAACTTCTCTTAAAGCTAAGCGTGGTCATATGACTAAACTCTGCCCAATGGGCTTTGAAAGGATAATGATGCATTTTTTCAGGAAACATCCTTAAAAGGTATTTACTTGTCCTCTACTCCCTATTTGTTCTTCCCTATTCTGAGAAACCGACCCAGAGATGAAAGCCCAGCACTGAGGATGGAAGAGACGCTCCACTACTTCTAAACCACTTACTTCTCCACAGTTCCATAAGAAGAATAAAAATTCAATCTTATTTGAGCCACTGTGTTTTTGAATCTTTTACAGCAGCATTACCTGTACCTTAACTAATACACTATTCTTGTAAATCGACCCAAAGAATCCAACACAGTAAATAAGAGTGGAAGTGTTACCTTATACATCTGAAGGAATACATCTGTCCATGCCCGTTGACTCCAGGCTTCAAACTTAGTCATATCTATAACGATAGAATGCTTTTCCTTAGGTAGAGAGGAACACACAGGCAAGGTAGTAGTGGAAGACTTGAAGAAATAAAATATCACAACATTAATTAAAATACAAGGCAAATATAATTCCAAAGTTTTAACTACTTAGCTAGCATATATTATAAAACCTATACATGTCCTTTTCATATATTCATCAAGATCTCTATTTCCCCATGTGCCAGTCATAGAAAGTATCGACATAGGTAACTTTATGGAAATCACAGACTTTTATTGAAGTTGTAGATTTATTCATTCAATGCATCTACTATCCCACTCTGTGGCATTAGTGGCACAATAAGATGCAAAGAATTCTGAACTCTGAACCCTCGAAAGAGCCACACCATTTGGATTAAGCCACAGGAACTCAGCAGAATGCCAAAGAACAGTCCCATGGCTCTACTACTAATGTCATGTGGTGACTGTAGTAACAGTGCCACAACTAAAGTAGAGTTGCCTCAAAGCTGACAGGTGCCTTAATACAATAGGTTTCCACAAAATGAATTGAATACTTTGAAAAAAATCTATGCATATCTTGTTTAATTTCTTCCTATTCTCCCCTAAAACTGAACATGGGAAGTGGCAAGTGGTGAGAAAATTAAACCAGCATTTCCTTTGAAAGATATATATTCTAAAAATGTATTTAAAAAAAAAATTACATAAGCACATATCATTCCTCATTTTTAAATCCTCTAAAAGAAGCAATTACTATATATTTAAGAAAACCATGTAATCATTTCTGCCTCGTCTCCACACAGATTTTTAGACAGATACTATATATATGTCATCCAGGCATAATCCTTAGGATATTTCATAAATAAAAAATCAAGGATTCTAAAGTGGAATCTTTAAGCAAAGACCAAAATCTAGTAAATTCAAAAATAACTGCACAGATGTTCTCAGAAATTACATTCTCTTACTGTAATTTTAATCCACTTCTTATAATCTTCTGGTTCAAACAGAAATTCTGGCAGTACATGAGGAATACATGCTCCCTGAGCACTAAAATTAAAAAAGAAAACTCCAAATTATTATAGTATAATACAATCTGTATATCACTTGCATTTCAATTAAATTATTTCAATGTATATAGTTTGTTTATTGAATTTTAATTTTAAATTTTAAAATTTATAATTAATTTTTAAGTTTCCCTTACCAGTGAAATGTGTATATGATGTTTCCTTTAGAGAACTGATTGAGAAAGAACTAAGTGCCTATAATCATCCACATTTACCCTTATATGTTAATGGAGTATAGTTATATGACTTAGTCCCTATTGTCAAAGCACTAGCCATCTTATTGTTGCTGTGCCATTACAAAATTTTTAAATAGCTGGAAAAAGTTTGAATAAAATAAAACATAGTCACCTAATGTTCATTGAATACCTATCACCATGTATGCCTGAATATAAAAAATATATATATATAAACAATAAAGATTTACTTAAGTACCCAAATATCCTTCTTTTGTTCACAGTTGATATTCTATTATATTTTAAAAGTACAACTAAGTTTCTAAAATTCATTTAAAAATATATATACATATTTACATGTATATAATTTATCATTTTTAAGACTTTATAATTTTTTCGCTGTCAAATTTCTTGAAATATTTTAATCCAAACTCTTCACATGTATGTCCACTTCCACCAGAACCACGTTATAGATATTTAATACAGTTTTGGCAAGAGTGATTCCTGGTTGGGATTTGAGTGTTTAGGTCAACCTCATTTAGTGAGCATAAAACCCCACACATCATAAGCATTTACGAGAGAAGAATGCCATCTCTAATATTTAACTTGAAATACCCTTAGCAGTTTATAGTCCTGTAACTACTGAGAAGTGGGATAAAGAAAAGGCAGAAAGGAGCCTTAAGATGATTTTGAAAGCTCAAACCTTGAAGATAGCACAGATGAATATGAGAAAAGAGAAGGAAGGAAGGAAACCGTAGTAGGAGAGCAAACAGTGAACACAGTTCTAGAGTTGTTAGATTTGTATTGACTGGCCCTGGGCCAGTTGAAACTAGTGGAAGAAATTGTGCTGCGTACATAAAGCTCCTTTGTTTGAAAGTCAAGCATCATCCCTTCTCTTTGGTTTTCACATATTTCCTGTCTGCATCTACATTATTCCTATGAATCTTCATTACATCGGAATTACTATAGGTTTACATAAAATCTAATTTTAATGGCACACCACTCCTTAGGATGAGCAGCCAACCTAAAGCCTATGTAAGAACTCAATGAGATGACATCCCATTAAGGTGAAATCCTAGAAAGTGAAACAGACAGCACAGAGACATATGAAGAAAGTGGAATACCTCCTTGCATCCAAAGCCAAGACGGGATCTCAGAAGGATATGATCACTTCTATAGAATACTACTGAAAGCCTAAGGAAAACTATCAGGAAACAGACTGAGAGCTACTTAAGGAGGGAGACCACATTGTATTCATTTGAGCACTCCACAGTGTCCAGCAGAAAATAAGCCCTCAGTAAAATGTTAATGTAAGAATGCATTTTTGCATTGGTAAAGACAATAGGCCCAAAATGGAGTTGGTTATGCTAAGCCCCACCTTACTAAACGGGGACTTAATTAACGTTTTGGCTCCCCCAAAGTGGAATCTTAAACTGTTCAATCAGAATCACCTGATCAGCATGAGTTAGGTAATGTGCCTGATAGACCCCCGCCATTCCCTAAAGGAAAGTGACGTTGCAATAACCAATCTGCCTTTTTGCTGTAGGGGTGGAAAACTTCCCTTTTTCCCTTTTAGATTCTTTGGTGGTCTAATAATCAGATTGACATAAGATAGATTAACAGGAGAAAAACAAATTTAATTATGTACCTAAGGAAGCCCCACAAAGACATGAGACTCCCAGGCAATCAGGTAATTGAAGTTTACATGCCATCTCGAGCTAAGGAGAAGTGGGTAGGGGTCTGGGGCTTCAAAGGGATGGAAGATAATTCACAGGAAGATGAGAAGAGTAGATGTTTGGTAAACAAATGTTTGCCTGACCATACAGCTAGCTACATCTTTCTGATACAAAAAGCTATCTCTGGTAGTAGCTCTCTTTCTGGGTCAGGGTCCCTATCTAAATTCTTTTAGGCAGTTAATGGAGGAGTAAAAAGATTTTCGTGAGTCTGCTGGGTCTCAATTGCCTACAGCTCAAACCAATCTACATGCTAAAGTGGCACATTTTAGGGTGGCATGTCCCACTCCCCTTCATTGCCTAAGTGCAACTTCATTGTTCTTGCTCCCTTCTGCTTAAAAACTCTCTTGCCTTAGATAGCTCTTAAGAGCTTCTTCCTATCTGCTAAATTGGAACCTGTCTGATTCATAAATTGTTGAATAAAGCTAATAAGATCTTTAAAATTTATTCAGTTGAATTTTGTTCTTTACCAGCATTTTACAGATGCTGTTATGAAGTGAAAGGTAGCAGAATATACTACCCTAAAATGTGCCTCATTGGCCTAGCAATGATTTTGAGAAACTATGGACATAAAAGCTCTGAAAACAGAGTAGAAGTAACTTTTTTGTAAAGGAAATCTACATTTATTAAAAAAAAAAATTGCATTAGAAAAGAAGCCTGTACCTGGAAGACAGTGATTACCAGAGATAATTTTTTCACCTGAGAGACTTATCTGCATGGAAGGGCAACCATTGTTTAACAAACCTTTCCTCCTCCCTCCCTTCAGACTCCCCGACTTTGAAGCCCTAGACCTCTATCCCTTTCCTTAGCTCTGTCTGTCTTTTGAGTCTCATATCTTTGTGGGGCTACCATACTTACATATGTAATTAAAATAGTTTCTTTTTCCTGTTAATCTGTCTTTTACTACAGGGGAGTCTCAGCCAAGAACCTAGAAGGATAGAAAAAAAATTGTTTTTCTTCCCCTACAAGAGATGAGTTTCTTCCTTTAAAAAACATAATCTATCTGAAGGCCTAATTTCATCAGTCCCTAAGACAGTATTTACAATTATATTTGATTTTATTACACTTTTATATGCTAGGCTTTCTATTTGCATATTTCTTCTGAGTTTACTCTGAGTAGAACAAAATAAAATTAGATGTAATGAGTTATTAAAGTCTAAACTTAATCTCCAAAAATTATAGCTTCTCATTTATTGCACAAAATCCATAATTTCATTTGTACAAAAGTCCTCACTCACTGTCACCAAATTTAAATCGAGAACCTAATAACATTTATTATCATTTTGAATTTAATACATTTATTTCCATGATGAAACATATGCATGTAACTTGGATTAATGGTCCAATTTTATTAACCATACTGCCACATTCTGAATGTCGAAGAATTTTATCAGAGCCAACATATCTTGATAGTCATATGTTTGCTGATAAAAGAGTAATAAATTTAAACGGCTTGGCTTTAATGCCAAAATCATTCTTCCGCACCTGCATCCCCATACCACTAAATGTCAAAACAGAAACCTCCCCTATTAATGTCAACACTACTGAAGCTGTGCCAACAATAATGCTGTAAGAATAACACGATGATCACAAGTACCACAGAGTTTAATGATGCTATCAGAAAACCGTTTGATTTCTATAATGCACAAACAATAAAGATTTACTTAAGTACCCAAATATCCTTCTTTTGTTCACAGTTGATATTCTATTATATTTTAAAAGTACAACTAAGTTTCTAAAATAAGAATGGCATTACAATTTTTGCCTTATTGAATTAAGACATTTATTTTACCGAATCAATCAAGGACCAAGAGTAGGAAGTGATAAAATTAAAAGTCATGTGCTTTTGATTTTAAACTTAATAAAATTTAAAAAAAAATTTCTATGTAATATAAAGACGGAGTTGATAAATACTGGTTTTCTGGCATTCTTTATGTCAATAAGACATTTATGTTTAACAAAATAGATTTTGAAAATATTCTATTTCAATGATAGTGATATCATAAGAGTTAGTTTTCAGTGTGTCATTAATGGTTACCATGTTGGAATAATTTAAAGAAACATTTTAGCATATGAAATTCATTGATCATAATTTATTACACTTATCATATCATCATCATTTATTATGTGTCATGTAATACATATTTTATTATTTCTAATTTTTTTATCAATCAAGTTTGAGAATTTTAACCCTTAATTTTACAGATAATAAAACTGTAGCTTAAACAGGTTAAGTTGCTTGTACAAAGTCACGGGAGTACAAAAGAGCTAGAATTTAAGCCTTCATCTACCTAATTCAAAAGCTATACTCTTTTACCCCACTTCAATATGCACCTCCAGAATCACTTCTTAAATTGTTGCTTTGAAATATTTTCATTCTTTCCATTAAATAAGATACCATAATGGACATGCATATGAGAGAAGTGTATAATTTTTAAAGATAAAAGAAGTAAAATCACAAATGTAATTGAATTTACTTATAGAGAAAAGTGAGCTTTTTTCCCGAATTGTATTTACTTTGGTAAATGAAAAATTTATTTAAAAATTAATGTAATTAGAAAGTAAGAGTTATAATAGTTTTATATTATGTAATATCCTACATTATAGTTTCAGTGTAGGATACACAATGTTTATATTCTGCTTAGTTTTATATTATGAAAATTAAAAATCAAAAAAGTTTACTTTTTCAATGAAAATTAATCATGTTATAAAAATAATTACTGGTTATAACAAATAAAATTATATCAAAGGATATAAGACACTGCATTGATCTGTTCAGGCTGCCATAATAGAATACCACAGATTTGGTAGGTTAAACAAAAGAAATTCATTTTCTCATAGTTTTGGAGGCCAAAAGTCTGAGAACAAGGTGCCAGAAAATTCAGTTTCTAGTGAGACCTCTGCTTCTGGCTTGTAAGTGGCTGCCTTCTTGCTGTGTTCTTCATATGACCTTTTCTTTGTGCTGAGAAAAATAGAAAGAGCGAGAGAGGAGGAGGAGGAGCGAGGAATGAGGGTGTTGTAGATAGATATTTCTGATGTCTCTTCCTCTTTTTATATAGGCACTGGTCTCATCAGCTTAGGGCTCAACCTTTAGGATATCATTAACCGTAATTACATCCTTAATGGGTCCCTCTCTAAATATAGTCACAATGAGAGTTAGAGCTTCAACATATGAATTTCGGAAGGACACAATTCAGTCTATAACAGGCACAAATGACAATGAACATTAAGCATATCATATCAAATAAAGCAATACAAAAGTTATTGTAAAATATAATATCCAATTACATAGTATTTTTCTTAATAAAACACATATGGCGTTGTTATGGGCTGAAATGTGTCTCCTCAAAAGTCATATGATGAAACTCTAGCCCTCAGTACTTCAGACTGTGAATATTTGGAGTTAAAGCCTTTAAGGTGATTAAGGTAAAATGAGGCTGTTACAGTGGGCCCTAATCCAATCTGACTGGTGCTTATAAGATGAAATTTGGACACACAGAGAAACACCAAGGGTGTGTGTGCACAGAGAAAAGGTCATGTGAGGACGAGAGAAAAGGCAGCCATTTGCAACCCAAGCAAAGAGGACTCGGAAGAAATCCAACACTCCAACACCTTAATCTTATACTTCCAGCCTCCAGAATGTGAAAAAATACATTTATGTTATTTAAGCCATCCAGTCAGTGGTATTTTGTTATGGTAGCCTTAGCAAACTACAGGTATGATGGAATAAATGCCTTAATGATGAAAGTTATTTTTAAGAATTCATAGTTTAATATTATTTAAAAAGTTCGATGTATAACAATCATAGTACCCACCCTAATTTTCTCCAACTTGACTCTATGACTGGTTACATCTTCCCTCCTAGAATGCAAATGCTTTACTTTTTCTTTTTTTACCCCTCAATTTTCTATTTCACAAAATGTTCCTCATTCTTATGAGACTGTCCTGAGACACAATTTCAAATTTTTATTCCTTTTAGTACAGGAGCTCAAAAAGCAAAGCTCTGTGAAAGAAAATGTTAATAAATATTTAATGACCACTGGACTTATTCTGTGTTATCAATGACCCTGGGGTGTTAAAGAGATGCCAGAAGATACAGATGTGGTTCCTGTCCTCACATGCTCACATTCTCAAAAAATAGTGGAGTACAGTGACTCATGAATAAGTCAGTGGAGTGCTATTTTCCTTAACTAACAGAATTTTAGTCTCCCACCCAGATTGCGTATAGAAGAACAGGGAGAAAATACAGACTTGAATCTTCACATATCTTAGTCTCTTCTGATCTGAACAGTCTCTTTACGGTAATTCCTTTCTTCGGGATAAACGATCAAAATTTCAGACCTCCTCTTACCACCAGATGGCATCTTACTTACCACCAGATGGCATCTAGGAAGAGGCAGATTTACAAATAAGTAAATAAGTAAATAAATCCTTAACTTCAGGTTTCCTCACTTTCATGAGTCACTTCTAAAGCCATGTATCTATTTTTTTGTCTTTTTAATTTGATATTATTGTATAAAAGCAGAATCTCCAAATTGTATAAGGCCTCTCAGGACATGGATCATCCCAGTATTTGGGCTTACATGAGGTAGGTGAGAGAGATTCTTGTATCTGTGTGTGAGGTTTGTGATTACTTTTCTGAATCTTCAGTGTTTTTGGAAATACCTCTTCTGCTTAAAGCCTAGGTGCCATGTGGGCATCTGCTGCTGAGACCTGAAATGAGGATCTTGTGTCTTTCCTCTTAGCCCCATCAAGGACCAATAAGTGCCTCATAACTGACTCAGCCACTCCCCAGTCTTCATACATTTGTCATTCATATTATGGCTTCAGAGCCAGCCACCCTTCTGCCTCTTTGTCAACCCAGTATCCTCCAAAACAGGCTGCCTGAGTCTTGACCCAGTCAACTTCACCAACTTAAAAACTTCTAGATCTCTTACATGTCACAAGAAATGCAAGCTAGTTTGGGTTATTACCATGATAGTGAAAGTCTAAGAAATAAAGAAAAAAACATTTTTTCAGTACCATGTCTAATTTTTAAGATCATGGTATTGCTAGGGACTGAGAAAGTCTGATCTAGAAATTTTCAAAATTGAACATCAAATCTTTCATTTCAATTCCTGTTATAAGTGTCCTCTTCTTACCTTCCATCCACACTCCTGTTAAAGTAGATGAATATCTCCGGCCAACTATGGAGTGGATTCCATACACAAATAAGCCAAATATAAAAACACAGTAACATATTTCAAAATATATTAACCCTAATGCATTAATAATTGTAAGTAACAAGTACTATTTTAGTGGTACGAGAGTATGGAAGATGGAGTAATAACACCGCTTATGAATGTGGGGAGTTCCACTGCACAAGAATTTTGCAAATGTAAGCAAAAGAAGTGCTTACTATATCTCTTCTTACAGTTTTAAGCATTGTTTTTCCATTTCTTGGCCACTTGCCATTTAATCTCTGCAGAGGAACACAGACATTATGATGCCAAGTATTTCTCCTATTTTCTATCAACTATTTATGGAAAATTTCATTTGTTTATCATTTGAATATTAAAAGACTTCAACTATGCAACTACAAGTTCACAGTACTCATAAATTGAGATTATACTAACAGTAATCTCAGGAATAAACTTATTGATTTCACCCCATTTTTGTTCAATGGATTTACATATTTGCCTTATATGAGGATTCTCAAGATGAGGTTATGAACCAGAAATATCGATATCACTTGAAACTTGTTATAAATGCAAATTAGCATCATAAACTATGTGGGTAAGGGCCAGCAACCTGTTTAACATGCTATCCCAATGATTTGGATACATGATAAAATCTGAGGAAGATTTCCTTAGATTATAAATTCATTAGGTTATGAAATGTTTATTTTCTATTATTCTTCCAAGGTACATATTTCAGGGTTAGGTAAACTATGGAAATTTAGTACATATTTTATAAAAAGATAAATACTATCAAAGTTTACCTAGCTATCTATCTACCCATCTACTTACTTTTCTATCCAAGCCAAAATTACATTTTTAAATTAGCACATCTATGCACTTACTTGAGAAAGTCAAGAAGTGAAGAATGTTGCATATGAAGTTGAATCACTCTTTCAGTGAAATCCACAGGTAACGATTGACTTGAATTAATTCCATCAGGCATTTTTCCACTCAAGTGGCGTACCACATCATAAATGGTTCTATTATATCTTAAAAAGTCATTCTGTCGTAAAATTCTTTTGGATAATGAGGCTGATGAGCAGGCTTGCATTTTATACACATCCCTATGGGAAAATGATTTATTTTTTTTTTAAATCTTAAAATGTTATGTTATGGAAATAAATGTTCTATGACTAAATAAAATTCTATATAAAAATCAAGTAAGAAATTACAAAAATTACTTTATTCAGCTACTATTTGTTAATAAAAATAGATTTTTTAAATAACTCGAGAGTTTTCCAGTATCTTCTTTTAAGCACAAATAATTAATGTTGCAACTGTCAAGTCTGAAAGATTAGATTGTAATTAGAAAATTTTAAGAGCTTTTGATAAACAGTATAGTGGTTAAATCCTGGACCCACTGCCTACTAACTATATGAGTCTGACAAGTTATCTAAACTCACTTAACTCAATATCGTTCCCTATAAATTGGAGATAATAATGTCTATAATAGTTTCCAATATAGATTTTGAACATTCATCTCACGTGTATATACAAAGACAAATTTACACGCATTTTCTCAATATGTATTTTAATACTTAGAAGGGCACATCCTAAACATTAGCCTCATGATTCTCATTTTAAAGTCTAGAGATCTAGTTTTCTCATATATTTCTCTGTTCTTTAAGTTAAGACAACACAATCTCTATTTCCTGATACTTTCCCACACCAAATTGTGATATATGCTAAATTTTAAATGGAGTAAAAAATTGCAACCAATTCTTGCTGTCTACAGTTTATCAAATACCTAATACTATACTATTTGTTTGCGAGCATTCAAAGTCACAAATGTATCACCAGCTTCGACTGACAAATAAAAAGTGCCCAAGGAGCCGTTTTGAACAGCAGTTCTCCAGTTTGGTAGCTAGCAGGTCTGTTTCACATATTACAGCAGAAAGCACACTGATTTACGTAAGGGTTTAACCACCACTGCTCAAACCCTGGCTCTGCCACTTCCTCTGTGATTTTATAAGAGTTAGTTGGCCTTTCTTTCCTCAACTTCCTCATAAGTAATGTATATAATAGGGCTAGTATATCATGAAATTATCAATAAAACGAACAAATACTTCATGGAGAAAATTAACACCATCACAGGCTTTAAAATATTTCTACAAAAAAAAATTATAAAAAATATAACTGGTCTAAATGTAATTAAAACATAACCAGATAATGACGAAATAAGGAGAAAAGGTAACAAGATGAATGCAAATGGAAAGAAACAATAAACAATATGAATAAAGAGGGGCCCAGATATTATAGTTATAAGACATGGATTTCAAACTAACTGTATGTACTATGTTTAAGATTGAGAATTTTGTCACTGAATTA
The DNA here is from genome assembly GCF_000151845.1 of Pteropus vampyrus. Classification (NCBI taxonomy): domain Eukaryota; kingdom Metazoa; phylum Chordata; class Mammalia; order Chiroptera; family Pteropodidae; genus Pteropus; species Pteropus vampyrus. The sequence goes on along the minus strand of NW_011889448.1, from coordinate 826,250 downwards.
TAAATTATATAAGAAATGACCAAATAGAAAATTTAGAAATAAATCTTGTAAGTAAAATTATAAGAGCAATGGATGAGCTTAACAGCAGATTAAACCTAGTGAAAAGAGAAATACATTGAAATATAGGCCATAGGAAAGTATCCATACTAAACTGAACTTTGGGTGGTAAACACACAATAGAATATACAGATGTCAAATTGTAATGTACACCTGAAAATTTTATAATTGTATTAACCATTGTTACTTCAATAAAAAAAAGAAAAATAAAATAAATAAACGATGAGAAAGAGCCAAAAAAAAGAAAGTATCCATACTGTAATATAGAGGGACAAAAAGATGGAAAATACAGAAGAGTGAACAAAGAAGGAAAGGAGCCCAAAAGAATGGGGCAATCAAGAATTTGAAAAGATAATGGCTGAGAACTTTCCAAAACAGACAATAAAAATATTAAACCACAAATAAAAAATCACTATGAACCCAATAAAAATAAGTACAAAGGAAACTTTTCTAGGTACGTCACAATGAAGTTGCTGAAAATTAAATATAAAGAGATAATCTTACAAGTATTTCAAAAAAAGATACCTTTAAAGCAGTAAAAATTAGAATTTCAGATGATTTCCTAATAGCAACAATAGGGGATAGAGAAAAATAATATATCTTAAATAAGCTGAAAAAAATAACTGCCAACCTAGAGAGAATCCTATATCAAACAAAACTATATAATTAGAATAAAGGCGAAAAATATATATATTTTTAGAAACAAATACAAAAATTTGTTACCAAATAACCTTAATTAAAAGATCTAAAGACACCTGCAACTAATATAATATTGTAATGCCAACTGTAATTGGAAAATTAAAAAATTATTTTAAAAAACTAAAGAGTATTTGACAGGAAGAAAATCATCTTACATCGAAGATTAAAAATACAAGAAGAATGAAGAACAATAAAATTGGTAAATGCATGAGCAAATATTGATTGATTAATCAATAATAATATTTGGTGTGTATATATATAATTATACTACATAACAACAATAGCAAGTGACAGGAGGAAAGAAAATAAAGTTAAAATATCAAATGCCCTTGCAACATCAAAGAAGAAGATAAAATTATTAATTAGTAAAAGGCTTTAATAAGTTAAGAATGTATGCTGTATTGCCTAAATTAATGATTAAAAGAATTTAAAAAATGTATTTAAATATCTAAGCTAGAAGACGAATCGTGAAATAAGAAAAGAATGTCTACTCAATCCAAAATAAGGCAAAAAAAGGAGAGAAAGGGAACAGAGTAGACAGAAAAATAGAAGTTAAAAACATTGTAGATTTAAATCCAAGATTATAGTAGTTATATTAAATTTATATGAACCATAAACTCAAATTAAAAGACAAAGATTGAAAGAATAATATGAAACAAGCCAAAGATAGGGTATAAAAAGGAACATAACCAAAAACATAGGAAACAGAAGATTTATGTAAAAGATACAAACAAATACTATGTAAATATTAACCAGAAGTGATGTACCTATGTTAATATAAGATAGCTTAGAACTTAAGGCATGAAGCATTAGTAAGTATAAAGACATTCTATAGGCATAAAAGTCTGAATAAACCACAAAGGTGCTTCAACTGCACATTCAAATGCACTTGGTACAGCTTCAAAACATATAAAGCAAAAATGACCCAATTAAAAAGAAGTAGGCAAATGTACAAATATAAGTAAAGATTTTAACAATTTTATCCTAGTCATTAATAAATAATTTAAAAGTCAGTAAGCATATATATTATTTAAAGAGTATAAGCAAACTTAGTTTTAATGTACATACATGGAAAACAGCTTTCAATAACTACAAAATACACAATATTTTCAAGTCAAAATGTTTATAAAATCTAAATAAATGCTGACCAGTAAACAAATGTCAAAAATTTCAAAGAGGATGGTCTCTGACCTCAATGAAATTATGTTGAATATTAATAGCAAAATCACCAAATGCAAGTTTCTAAATGACCTTTGTAGAATAAAGTACATTGGAAATTGGAAAAAATGAGTTGGATGAAAAAAAATTGTTACATATAAAAATGTGCAATTCAGATAAAGCCAAATTTAGAAGAAAAAGTTTAAAAATTAAATCTTTTTATGAAAACTCATGACGAGAAATAAATTAAACTTCATAAACTAGTAAAGGGTTTCTATAAAAAGCATACAGTGAACCTCATAAGTAATGATAAATGTTGAAAGGTATTCTCCCTAAGATTGAGATTAAGAGGAGGATACCTAGTATTCAATATTTAACTGGAGATCCTAGCCGATGTAACAAGTCAAGAAAAAGATGTGAGGATTAAAAAGGGAAAAAAGTGTCAGCCTAAGATAATCAACACTGTTTATATTATTTATATGTAGCAAATAGAAAATTATATTATTTATATATTGCATATAGCACATAGCATATATAGCATATAGAAAAATGGAAAATAAAATAGAGAAAAATGCTGTTTATCATAACTTCAAAGCATATTAAATACTCAGGGATAAATCTATCAAATTATGTGAGAGGACTTAATTGAAAACTGTAAATCATCACTAAGATAAACTTTAAATGAGCTAAATAAAGGAAGCTCTTTTATTTTGATAAGGAAATATTGTAAAGATGTCAGCTCTTTCTCAATTTATCATAGACAAAATTTATTCACAATAAATATAAGAGCAGGTTTTTTGAGAAAGATATTTATAAGTGATTCTAATATTTATATAAAATGTAAATGGAATAAACAGCTAAAAATATGGGAAAACAAACTTTGAGTACTTATACTTAAATATCAAGAATGGGAAAACAACAAACTTTGAGTACTTATACTCAAATATCAAGAATGATAAAGTAAGAGAATTTAATACAATTTGGTATTGATGCAAAAAATATACAAACTAATCAAAAGAAAGTACTGCACAGATCGACAACTATATGAATGTCTAACATGAAAAAGGAGGCAGTGTGGTATCGAGTCAACTGGATATTCATATTTTAAGAAACAGGGGAAAATAAAGTATATCTTGACCTTTATCTCACAACATACACAAAAGTCAATTCCAAGAGAAAAGCATTATCCATCAAGATAAATATTCAAAATTAGACTACATTAAAGTTATGGAGAAGATATATGTAATACATATAACCAATAATACACTCACATACAAAATTCATAAAATTCCTCTAATAAATAAAAAGAGAGATAATTATAATATTATCATTACCTCCTTTTTACAAAAGAGAAAATAGAGGCATAGAGAAAATATTTTTATTTTGCATGTGCTCAATATGAACGGTAGAGCGAACATGCACCGATTAATTTGATTTTCTGTGAGATTCTACATATTTATACTAAATGAGAGCTTCTGTAATGTAATGCCTAGCTTTGGAACAAATTGAACCCTTTCTGACTGACATCCCTGGATGTATTTATTCTTGGTGTGTGGCAGCTGGGGGAGGTACATGTTGGAGTAAAAGCTTGGACCAACACTCATCTGTACTGGAAATCCTACTCCTCCCACATGAAGTGGGACCACCATTATACCAGAAACTTTGAATAACTTCTACAAAACAGAGAATGGATGGAATGATATTAAGGAATAAATCAAAATGATGTACTACGTAGCAGTAGGTTACAGAGGGAAAGGAAGCTTTTCCTAAAGGACCATAAGTGTACAGTCAGCAGATACAGAGGGAGGAAGTACAGTAATCATAATGATTTAAAGAAATACTATATATGAAAGAGATATTTGAGAAAGTGTGCATCAATAACACAAAAATAGGATGCTATTGTGAAAGAAAGACAGAAGGAAGGATAGAAAGAAGGGAGGGCACGAGGGAGGGAAGAGATAGGGAGGAGATAAGGAGGAAAGACTGGGAGGGAGAGAAGAAATAAAGAATAACACAAAGTTCCTAGAAAATAAAATTATAAGAACCAATTTAAAATTGTTATAGAAGACTGGAAGAGGAAGCAAAGACCTACAAGTATAAAAGCAAAAGGTAGAAAAAAGATGAAAAACAAAAAACATAACTGAGAGTAATATAAAGGATCAGTCATGCAGGTCCATCATCATTCTCAAATGAGATTAAGGAAGAAAAAACAGAAAACAGAGAAATAGCCGAAAAGGAGGCAGAAAAGAACAGTTAAAAGATCAGTTTTCTAAGTGAAAGGGCCTACTGAATGTCAAGTAGATGAAATGATATAAAATATCCCCATGTTCAGCTTTCATTTCAATAAATAACAGAATAGAGTAGCAGAGAAATGGGAACCATAAGATAATCCTGAGAGAATTATCAAGTATTCACAAAATATGATATCAGTCTTACCAGAAACACTAAGTGGTTCCAAATGATGGAGAAATATGAGACACTGAGGAATGAGTTCAAATATTGGCAACAATATATGACCTTGGAAGTATTTTCTTAGCTGGGGAGTCCATGATGCAAAGATTCCAAATAATAAAGAACTGCCACTGAATAACATTGCCACTTGACAAAGTTTATGTTTATTCAAAGTTGTTTGGCTGTAGGCAGCTTCCTTCCCAGGGCTAGAGAGGCCCCCATATTCTTCTAAAACTGCCTTTCCCCCAGACAGCATCCAGCGACCTAAGCTGTTTCTCATTCATCAAAATAGCAAAGCACTCAATTTTGTCAGGACAGAACCAGACCAACAATGTAACTCATTAGTGAGAATATAAAATAAAACATTTACTAGAAAATCACCTAAAAGTATAAGAGATTTTAAAAAGCTTATGTTATTTAATTCAGTGATCGCACCTCTGAGAACCTTCTTATGTAACACCCAGAAATGTCTGCTACCATTTATAAATAGATGTAGTCAACCTCGGCATTATTTACATTAATAAAATATTTTTAAAAATAACTTAAGTAACTGCCCAATAATTAGTGTAAATAGGCAAGTAAATAATAATGCATGAATGCAATAACATATTATACAACAAATTAGCAATCATTATTATGGTAAAAATATAAGAAATGAAAGTTAAAATCACAGGCACTATAAAAAAAACAATGAAAACACTTAATGGTAAAAATTCTGAGATGCATCCAATGTGGAATAAAGATATAAATTTATAAACCTAAAAAAATTAAGTATACAATTCAAGTTTAAAGAAAAAATAAATTATACAGAAAAAAATCAGCATTAAATGATTTAGAAAACATAGAAATGAATAAATTAATCTAAGAACTTATTTGTTGTATTAGACATAAAAGTAAACTGTTAATATTTATAATAAAAAAGATTAAAATTATAAAAAAGGAAGAGACTGTAAACACAAACAATATTAGTAGTCACAACTGTTAAATAATGAATTTTAAATGCCTAGTCAATGATTTCCACTAAAATGAAAAGAAATCATTAAAATTTACTCAAAAGAAGTAAAATTTTCAGTAGGACAAACACCAAAGCAAAAAACTGAAAAGTTGTAACAGAATAACTTCTCTTAAAAATTCCCTGGAGTCAGACAATTTTATGATCAAGCTGGTAAATTTTCAAGGTGCCTGCTACATCAATTTTTGCTCACCACAGACAAAAGATGAAATATTAGCTAATTTATTCTATGAAGCTGATATTGTCTGATTAATTTTAAAAACTGAAAAAGTTAACATAGGAAAACTATAGATGTCACAAAACCTAGCTGAGTCTTGAATATCGATGCAATTAATTCTAATATAGTGCTTCTAGATAGAGATTAGTATTCGCCCCTATGGTTTCAGCAAGTTACTCCAGTGCTGACAAAGGAGGCAGAAATGCTCTCATAACCACTATGCCAGCAATGTTACAAGGAAGGTGCCTAACATCCTGTTTTAATTAAAAACAGAATTAAAATGGCTTGATATAACCAATGCAGTTTAACTATTTCAGGCATGCTGAGTAATAAAATAACACATGAAAGAGTGAGGTAAATGTACTGTCAAAGACGAGATAGTTTCAAATAAATCGTGTCTTCCCTGTTCACTAATACTACTGTTCACCCGATTATACTCTAGATCTAGGGCTGATACTTCATTTATAGAGAAATGTGGAGTTTCCAATTTTTCAAATTTAAAAAGCCTTTTCCTACCCATAGTTTACCCTTTGTATTTAACAAATGAGGAAACTGAGGTTCAGAGATTTTTTCAGTGCTTGTCTAAAATCACTGGATGTTCAAAAGAAGTAAAAGAGTACATGTATACTAAAGAATTTATACTTGTATCTTTTTGCTTTTCTTATTAGTTTCTTCATAATTTATCAATTTAGAATAAATTACTTAACACTGTGTTTCACTTTAAACAACCCCAATAAAAAGATATTTTATTATATGATACAAAGCAAGAGAAACATGTAACTGTCACCTTCTTATAGTCTTTGGAATGGAAAGAAAATGGGGTCCTTCCGGCCAGCCGAAGAGACTGAACCAGGTCTCAGCTGCATTTACAACCTTCTGAAAGAAGTCATATGCCTTTGTTCCTTCTTCAGGAAAAAAATGCAGATTTTTCTCTTTTTCCATTAGTCTACCGCCTTTTTTCTTTGACGTTTTACATTTGCTGGAATTCAACTTTTCAGGTATTATTTCCATTCCTAAAATTCACATATTTTGTAAAAAGCATTATTTGACCATAGAGTAAAATATTCTGTCAGCCACTGCTATTTATAGGTAGACAAACAGAGCTTATTCTATAAATTAGTCTATGCTCTAAAAGAAATTCTGAATCAATTTACTATTATCTTAAAATAAAGAAATCAGATTTGTTTTCAAATATACAACAGAAATACTTTAAATACATATTAATTTTAATAAAGAAAACTGTTAAAGTATCTTCTTGCCATAATGGTATGTGAAAATATTCCCCAAAATGGAACTTTTCATTTTCAATTACATATGTAAAATATTTTAACCATTCTTTAGCATTACTTGTTAGAATTACATCTTAGCTGAAAAACTTATCTAGAAACGAAATATTGGCTTCAGATTCAAAATTACTCCCTACCTGAGTGAAGCACTTCAATAAAACAAAACATTTTTGAATTAGAGAAATTTTCAAAATTATAAAATGATTTCATCACTTTTTTTTTTTCAAAAATATCTCCCAATGTAAGGGCACAAACACAACTCATTAAAAATCCTCACGATATTTAATTTGGTTAAAAAACATTCAATAAAAGAAAATATTTCAATACTAATACTCAGAGAAGAGAATATCTGAACAGCTAACTGCAAATAATAATATCAAATTCATACATTCATCTGTGTTTATCATCTCTAAGTTAGGCAACATTGGACCCTGCTAGATAATTAGGAGACAAACCCCGAGTTTGGCAGTTCCCAAACTGTGGACAGAGGATACCTGGGATGTCACAGCAAATTCACAGGGACCCTGCAGAAATGTTTAACATTTGAATTATATATCACTACAGTATCTGTTGGTTATCACATGAAATACTACGGTTAAGTTTTTAGATCAAATCATTTACTAAATAGAACTGCTTAGTACATCTTTTGGCCTAGGGGCGAGTACTGAGCTACTAAGTGCACTTTGAATCAAAAACATTAGAGATTCTCTGCTCTAGAGCAGGAGTCCCAAACCCCCAGGCCGCAGACCGGTACCAGTACCAGTCCATGGCCTGTTAGGAACTGGGCCACACAGGAGAAGGTGAGTGGTGAGCGAGCAAAGCTTTATCTGTATTTGCAGCTGCTCCCCAGTGCTAGCATCACCGCCTCAGCTCCACCTCAGATCATTGGGCATTAGATTCTCATAGGAGCACCGGTGCCTGGTGCCAAAAAGGTTGGGAACAGCTGCTCTAGATCACTGGAGAGAGCTCCCAAAGCAGTAACGCACTTAAAACGAATGACAAACTCATGGTTTATTTCATGGATTTCTTACTACCTGAAAAAGCCAAAGTTTTTGATTAAATATTATTAAACAGACTGTGTTATGGAACAGGCTTGAGTAGTATACTATGTATTTACCACATACCAACAAATAATTTCTTTGCAGACTCAGCATCTTTACATTTAGGAGGAGCACGAGAAGGCAATTCAGCTTCTCGGGAGGGAAGTGAAACATTGTCTGTAGCCTTCACAGGACTGTCATCCTTATCTGCAAATGACACATTGGATCATAGTAGATCAACCAAGCATTTGAAAATTCACTATTAAATTACAGAACCTGAATGTCATAATTTCATATATAAAATATACATGTGTATATATACACAGTACAAAATAAAAGAAAAAACCCTAAATATCTATTATACACAAAATAAAATGTCAAATAAGAAAAAAAATTAGAGTGATATGGTTATCTAAATAAAATAAACTTTATTTGATAAGGCAATTTTTATGTATATCAAAGTTTTTGGAGAATAAACAATGATTAACTTCAGCATACACAGAGACATGTAAAACATTTTACATGTTTCTACACCAAAATTTTTGAAATTAATATATATGATGCTGAAAATCGAATAAAAAATGAGTGTCATTAACAAAAGTAACTTCTCCCATTATTTTTCTGAAATGAAATCACTGGCTGGTTACAAGCTGACACCGTTTTGCACAGCTTTCAATCTCTATTCCAGTTTGAGTTGCTGCATATACACTAGAGTTTGCCACCATGTAATCCGATACAACCAAGGGAATGCTGACCAAGAAAAAGCAGTAGATGCGATCTAAGTTCAGATTATCTATCATCTACCTATCTATCTATCTATCTATCTATCTATCTATCTATCTATCTACCTACCTATCATCATCTTCATTATCTATCATCTACCTATCTATCTATCTATCTATCTATCTATCTATCTATCTATCTACCTACCTATCATCAATCAATTGATCTATCATCTATCTATCATCTATTGATCTATTATCTCTCTTTCTCTCTCTCTCTCTTCACTCATCCATCCATCAATCCACCCACCCACCCACCCAGTAGGGGTGTATGTGTGTGTATATATATACATATACATACATTCATAATGTAATTCTGTCAGAAAAGCAGGATCTTTACAGTTAGAAAGATCTAATTTGAAAGCTTGGTACCACAACACCTGAGCTGTTAAACCATGTTATAAAAGTTCTCTGAAACCATGTTATATAAGTTCTCTGAAATGTGTTTCATCCATAAAATGAAACAAAAGGTTCTGAGCTCATGAATTTGTTGTGAGGATAACTTTATGAGCAATAACACATATTAATAAGCTGGTTTATACTAAGTTTCTTCCACTCTTTTAGTAAAAAAAAAAAAAAAAAAATTTCAGAATTTGCCAGAGAATCATTAGCCAGTAGGTGTGTATAGCTCCAGAATGCTATGCCACTATAGATTTCATAGAAGTGACCCTTAGGAAATTCAACAAGCGAATGATTAATTGTGGATGCATTAGGTAGTATCTTTTCAACTTACCATCAAATTATAAAAACTTCCTAGTTGAGTACAAACTCATGTCTCTACCTTTTAAATAAGTTAGCAATTCATATAATAGTTTTTATTTAGCATATTGACTATAACAAGTAAATCGCACTGCTTTACTTTTGGATATACTTAATATGTTTTAAACTTTCACTTTTATTGAACATAATATACTCTAGAGGAAGGATCCCCAAAACCCAGACTACAGACTAGTACCAGTCAGTGGCCTATTAGGAACTGGGCCACAGAGCAGGGAGTGAGCGGTGGGTGAGCAAGCGAAGCTTCGTCTGTATTTGCAGCCGCTCCCCAGTGCTAGCATCACTGCCTCAGCTCCAGCTCAGATCATCAGGCATTAGGTTCTCATAGGCACACCAGTCTCTGGTGCCAAAAAGGTTGGGGACCGCTGCTCTAGAGCATAGTAGCTACTAAGTGTGTATGCTCTGAAGTCTCACAAATCTGGATTCCCTGGGGTAAATTTCTCAACCTCTCTATGACTTAGTTTCTTAATCTGTAAAGTGAGATTAATGAGTATCAAATTTAGAGTTGTTGGAAGGACTAAATGAAATAATTATAAGGCACTTAGCAGAGCACCGTATATTTAGAAAGCACTAAATATATATTGTAAGTTATTATTATACATATTTCTAAAGATATTTTAGAATATTTAAGAATCATGATGTCTTTCTATAGCAATATTTTACACAAATGAATACATTATTTTCAAACCATATTTTGATAATCATTGTATAAACACAAAGACTTGATTCATTTTTTTTCTCTTAAAGAGATAGCAATATTTTTTACAGTAATTCCTCATGATTTTCACGAGGAGGATATTATGAAAATATTTTATAAGTTATAATAGCAATAATAATGAAATAATAATAATAATAATAATACTTTCCAGGTATTAAAAGTCTATGAGTCCTCATAAAAGCCTTTTAAGATACTATTAACTAAACAGATATTGTTAGTCAACTGCTACTCCCCCACCATACACATTTTATTCAGTAACAGATGTTTGAGGATCTGAAAATTAAAGATAAAATCATATGACAAAATGGTGAAGTTAAAACGAAAAAAAATTTCCATTTAGATTCTGGACTTTTCATCCATTGCTCTTTCTATTGTGTGTTATTTGAAATCTCTACCCCATCCCAACCAGTATATTAGAAAAATATTAAAAAATAACACCGGGGTTAGTCAGAAAAATCTTTTAAAATTTGAGAATGTGTGTAAAAACTGTAATATATATGTACTCAGAAGGAACAGTCAGAAAGGTGAGAAGAGATCCAGGGCAGTATGGTATGTGGAAGCCTACAGAGTTTGGTGAAAGGGAGGAGAGAGGGAGGAGGAAGTAGGAGGGAGAAAAAATAGCCAACAGCATAAACTGCCACTGAGTAGTGAAAGTACAGCAGTATAATGGAAGAAAGCTTCTTCCTCAGCCCTGACATTTCCTTCCTGTTAAAGAGAGCTAAGATACCCTAAAAGCCTAGTTTCCTTTGCTATTTTTCTCTGTCTCCCTGAGAAACTGAGTGATTTATCTGATTGGTAAGTTTGAGAAGACTAAATCAGGCATGCATGGCCTGAATTCACCCTCTTTCCTTTTTGGGAATGAGCCAGTCCACTGAGAGAATATTGTCGCCTGTCCTCCCTGTAGTCATCCTACACGCTCCCTCAACCAAAAGCAGCTAAGACGGAGGCAGAAGCTGAAGGGCAAGAGTAAGCCAGGTCAGTTGATTAAGCAAGGTCCCTGGATAATGGAATTCAGATAAAAGAATGGCCTAGTCGGGAGAGTCTTGCCTCTCAGTTTTGCGATGGGAGAGAGAATGGGTTCCAATGCACATTTGGTATTTGGAAGTTCAGAGTGTTCCTGCCTGATAGCCTTTATTTCTTCTGGAAGTCAGAGAAAAGTTCATCCCCTGAGACTGAGGCAGAACGGGACTGAAGAGGTTTTATAGGTGTAGTAAACATTTGAATAAGCAAGTGGAGAATATGAGAAAATTCGTTAAAAACACAGAAACGACCTCCAATTCAGCATTGAAAAGTAAGGCTTTGACAATCTACACAGGTGTAAATTTTTCCCGCTCCCCATCCTTTCTCCTCCTCTGAGATTTACTCCACCAACCAACCATCCTCTTATGTCTTGTATTCCACATCTCTCCTTGCTCAGTAGCTTCTCTTCTACTGTTCCTAGCTTCTCCACCATTTATCGCATAGCAACTCCCAGTGGGTCTGACCACTCTCCTTCCCACTTTAATTCATCTCACATCCCAACAATTGCTCCCGTTTTAAATCACTGATACTCAAAAACCACAGAAGGTTTCCACTGTAACAGAATAAAGGGTGTAGTGGTGTGGTTCTGTCCCTACACTGCTTGCCTTATGTCTGCCATCACACCCCCATGCTTTTGCTATATCACCTTTGCCCAAATTATCTTGTTCAAGATCATCATTTGTCAAGCTCTACACAAATGTCATCCCAGAACTCCAACATCTGCATTAAACTTTGCATTACTCCCACATTCCCAATACTCCAATTCACTCGTGCACAGAGCTCTTAATTCCATTGTTTGTATTAATTTATTTATGTGCCTTTCACTAGATTGTCAACTTTTAGAATTAAGAGATGCTGCCATATTCTACTCTCAATACTAAACATGGCTCCTGGCAATGGCAGGAGTTTAACAAACAAACATCTGTTAACCTTAAGGTCACTTTACTTCTAGATGTCAGCCTTGGATAATGAGAACATATACAATGAGAGTGAGAGAGAAAATTGTCATATGAAACTTACCATTCCTTACAATAATGTCCTGCATATCACGATGAACTGCCATATATAGGTAAGTAGTAAGCATGCAGTTTTCTGCTGTTCCAGTAACTGGAAGTAAATACCTGGAAGTGAAAACATTGCATTTCAATAAAATAAAAATTTCAGATGCAGTAAATACAATATTTTTTAAGTATCCTGGATGCCTTTAAGGGTCAAGGCATGAATTATTCATCATTTTTCTTTCTATCTACTTTGTTTTCTTTAACCACCAACTGTATCTATTTTAATAATTTAACAATATTCTTTTAAAGTTTTAACAAAGATAGTAAATTTCACTGTCAGATGTGCTTTAGAACACAGCTTGTAGTTATGCAGGTTCAAAACCAGATTCAGGAAATTTTAGAGCTAAAGGAGCTTAATTTATGAGTTAATTTATGCACCTGCTTCTATAGCATCTCTGACAAATGGTATCTAGTCTCAGATGACACTAGTAAGGAGACACTACTAGGGTGACACTCATGACTCAGAGATGACCCATTTCATATCTAGAGAGCTGTAACTTCAGACATTCTGTTTCAGAGCAACATGGAACAAAATCTACAATCCAATTCCCATTATATTCCTTTAAATATTTAAATGCAGTATATCTTCTGTAAGGTTTCTCTTCTCCGGATTCCCAACATTTAGAAAGATCAAGGGTCCTTTCAGCTGCAAGGTCTCCAAATATTTCACATACCATCTAATTTTTTTAGATGACCTTTTGTTTTGTGTTTGTCCTCCTTTAAATGTGTCCAAGAACTAAAAGCAATACTGCAAAAGTTATTCAACCAGTAGAGAGTATTATTCCTTTCTACAACCTACATACTCTACTTAATGAAAGCGTTGTGAAATTGTCTTATTTTTACCAACCACAAAACACTCTTAGATTATATTGGGCCTGTCTAACTTATGTGACAACTCTATTCTTGTACAACAGATTTTAATAGAAGTATTATATTTAGTATCTATACCACTTTCATATTGCCTTATTGGTTTCAGTTCTGTATTGCAGTAGTATATCAAGATAATTTTAGTTTTGAATCTGCCATGTACATACACACACATACACACATACTATATACCTTTATCCACATCCAAACAGCCATTATTGCCTTAGTCCTATTTGGTCATTCTCCACACTAGTAGAAATGAAGCTACTACATGCTATGGAAGGCAAAACCAACAAAAAATCTAAATTAGAAAAAAAAAAAAAGTCAAGTAAGAATGTTTATGTCTATAGCAGAGAATAACCAATAAAATTGTATTTTTACAAACCATAACTTTGGTATTGAATGGTATAGTGACCACATATAATTCATTAAATGAAGTATAAAAAGTCTCAGCATTCATCTCTATGGTCATTAGCTGATGAGTAATTAATACTCTAAATATACATCTCTAATTATTTCCCCAACAATAGTGAAGACTGAGACTCTTATGTCTCATCACTTTAGAGATGAAATTTTGAAGTTTCTTAATAAAATCTATGTGATAAACAGCCTGGTAATTACTGTATATTATCACTCTCCAACAGTATATGAAGTACAGTGATGGTCTGTCAACAATATATCAAATACCGTGAGAAATATATTATTTATATCTTTCTCATCTTAACTAAGGTTCTCCTCCTATCTTTACTATTTATATTCAGATCTTACATTCTAAAAGCAGCCCTATTAAACATAGTTTCAATTTACAGAGTTGATCAGAGCAAGAAGGGGCAGTGCTGCAGGGTGTAGTTTTTGGAAGCTCGTCTCTTTAGTTTTGTTTTGTTTTGTTTTTTCTTTAGTCTTAATATGCTTATCTGTCCAAACCTTTCTTTGCAAGGTAGCTAGAAAATTATAAAATTACATGTTGCAAAAACTGGCAGTAGCTATGAAGGATTAAAGAAGAGTTTACAGCTAATACTACTTTCAATTAATAATCTAGATTTCTATTTATAGGACTGAATAAAGTGAGAAATAGGAGAAGAAAATATCTGGGTCAGCTCATTGAAAATGTTTTTCATGTAAAACCCACTACTACCACCAACACCATCAAAAACAAGTGCTTGTTGCTATATACTGGTATTTAAATAAAGATTTACAAATAATAGAATGACTTTGGATGACTCTATTTGCTTCAGGAGAATTACACAAAATATTCCTGAACAACCTTTTCAAAGTGGCTTATCCACGCCTATTCACAATGTTTCTCAATTCAATAATCGCTAGTAAAATAATTCACATGTAACTTTACACGCAAAAAGGGTGAACTGGTATGTTTATTTAAATACTGAATGCTTACTACAGCTAGTACTTTTATCTTAGGTCAAGTGATGGGACTTAATCTGGTGCCGTAATGTATATTTATAAAAATCGAGATCATCCACGATGTGGCTAGACAAGAATCTCTCTACCACCAGTAAGGACATCAAATGTCATTTTGTTCATCAGTAATAAAGTTAAATAATTTTGATTGATTTATTTTTAATAGATCAAAACTGTCTGAAAAGATTCCTGATGATAATGTGATTCTCACTTATTTGATTTTCAATATTCTTTCTTGACTGGAGGGAAAAGGAGTAAAGTTATAGCTTGTTCTAGGTACTGCAGTAACCCACAATATATGTTACCTGCAGCCCATCAAGACACTATTATTTATAAACATTAATAATTCTAGCAAATGCGTGTCATTAACCAACTTAATGACCTTAAAAAAGATTTTAGATTGATCTAAATGTGCATATATCCATGGAAGTATGTTTCACATATGAATGTATTTCATCAATTTGTACTACAGCACAAATTGATGAAATAGGTAAGGGCAGAGAATTCTTCTTTAGACACGAGAGAGCCACAGATATTCATCAAGCATAGAAATATATGTCCACTTAGCAATATTTAAAATATTTATCAATCCTTTTTACAAGAATGATCTCATTTTTAGTCTGCCCAGCAATTTGGAAATAATCCTATAATTAATATAAGCCATTTTTTAAATCTCAAAATCTCTCTTTAGGGGCTATTTTTACAATTTTAAATCATTAACATTGATTAATACATATCAATATATTTTATTTTTAATTCAGTGTTCCTATGGGAAAATATTACAGTTGCTAACAAAGTTTAAAATTAAGTTTCCAGAAAGAATTGCGGCAGCCAAAGGAATGGATATGCAACTTCTAGGAGCGTGAGGACCAGCAATCAGGCAAGTGCTTTTAACCACTCAGGGAGAGACAATGGGCAGGACACTGGAACTTCCTCTAACATGAAAAATCTCTAAGCAGGGCAGAGGCTCTCCAACCAACCATCACTGGCTTAAAGAGATTGAGGGTAAAGAGAAGAAAAAGGAGGAAAAGAGAGAAACCACATCATCTATGTTTACCTTTTCTTTCTGTGACCTGGTGTTAAATGTACTATGACTTTAATAACCTGAGAAGACATGATAAATATTACTTTGGAAATTTCTGAGTTTTGCAATTTTTATACAAATTTTAAACACCATCATTTTGCTACAAGTGAATGCTGAACAAATCATAATTATGAATATTTTTCTGTTTATAGTTTATTATAATACATTGGCATTCTGTTTTGGTTAAATATAAATAAACATTCTACTTTATAATTGAGACTGTGGTATAATCCTGTGATTTGGTTTAACAGGTATACTATGAAAATAATGTTCTTCATAGAATGAAGGCACCATTCATTACAAACAGCCTTCCATGAGGCTAGGTGAAGGAAAAAGGAACAGATGATTATATCAGAAAAAAGCATGGCCCCTTATGAATTCTACTCACCTCTCACTGCCTATTCTACCTACACATACAACACCAAGAAAGGTGGAAAATTACATGGTATTATGTATAACCCAACCCACAAAATCACGACAGATAATGTTTCCAGGCAATATTCCAACACTGCCTAAAATATGATCTATTAGATGGTTATTGAAATACTCTTGAGATTTTCCATTGCTTGCCTTTCAGTAGCCACAATACTAAAATTCTAGATGGCTCATTGTCAATGGTCAGCAAATCTGTGCTAAGATTGGAGTCTCCAAAAGATGAACAAGTCCTAAATAACTGCTCTTCTTAATCCACAAGGGAAAATTTGAATACCTCAAAAGTTGCTTCTAGCTATGTGGTAATGTCCCTTAGAGGTGCTTGACTCACTTTATAAATTTATTTTAAACATCTAAATATCCCAGAAAAACACATAAAGAGGAGATTTAACTTACACTAGAGTTACTAAGGTTGTATTGCAAACATGAATGCATTAGCACTCCATGTGGTTGGACTCTGGGTCTGATTCATTCTCTGCTAGTCTCCCTTATGCAATGCAGGTTCCCACCCTTTCAAAAACAGGAAAGTGTCTGGAACAGGCATGCTAAAAATAGTTTTCAAAATACTAGAAACAGATCTAAGGTTTCCAGGCCTACCCTACAAAATGCAGAATTATGCAACGAGTAAAACAATTATTAGAATCAGCTTTCATTATTCCTCATTTCCTTTTGATTGTGTTGAATGCTTTAAAAATATTTCAATTTAAGTGATCATCCTATTATTTTAATGAGAGTAAGCATAACGAGTTTTATTATGCATCAAAAATGTTATTGAATCCATAACAAGGTTGATAAAATGCTACAGTATATAGGAAAAGTGATATAATTAAGAGCTGTATATTCTCAGATTTAAACAATAAATCTGCTTGCTTTTCTCTCACTTTAATTTCCACTTGTATATTTTAAATTCACCAATAAAGAGTAACCATGTGAAATCCTAGGCGCTTCACCCTCAACTCCAATAAAGGCAGAACCCCAGGCTCTCTTGCATATTCTTGCTCACTCTCTGTCTATTGGCACCCTCAGTATTTGGCCCCAGGTGGCCCCAGGGTTGCCACTTACCCTCCAGGGCCTATGAGTAATAAACTTTGGGCTTTTTTTTTTCCAAGTTCCCTGATCGTTGTTGCTGAGGTACATCTTGCAATCATAACAAGAACCACAAGGACCAATGCAGCCACTACATTGGTTCTGAAAGGAGAAATGTCTATGGGGACTCTGCCACAAGCAGTACTGCCCCGGTGAGTGCCCCAGGCATTTCTGGGCAACAGCATAACTATCTACAGGCTGAGACCCACCTCAAATAAAATAGTTCAAGATCCTATCAACTCTGGCTATAACAGGCATTACTCCTTTAGTTATTAGGTCTTGAGTGGATTCAACGTCCAGAGGCAGGTCAGGCACTGGATATGAGTACTTAGAACAATGGCTGGTTACCAACTAGCAAAGAAATATTTCAAGGTTTTATTCAATGGCAAGAATATACCACTGTGTGCCAGCTAATCGGCAGCTCTGATTTTAATTCAATCTCATCTACCGAACATTCCTGTACTATTCTTACTGTACACTTCTAATTGGCCTCTTACTTAGAACATAATGTGTGGCTTAACTTGAATTAAAACATAAAAATCAAGAGCATTTATGATCTTGTTGTCTGCCATACGTCATCAGTTTGGCTCAATAAACTCATAATTTTTTTTTTTTAAATCTAAAATCTTCCTATTCATGGTGGATTATATACCACATGACATAATAAAACTTAAAAATAATTTTATTCAGTTTCTTACTAAACTAACCATGTTATAGCAATAAAAATCCTAGAACTTGAAAAGTTAAAGGGAAGTAAAGATGTATGATGGAGATAATGGGACATGATCTCATACCTACGTTCTTCTATTCTATAGCTGGGAGAGTGTCCAAAAGATAAAAACACAGTAGTACTTCAAGTTCCTTTGCTGTAAATTTGGAATTATACTTTACAATGTAGATCTCTTAAACAGATCGGTAGATAATGTTTTAACAAACTAAGCCAAACCTATTCTAAAAGAAAGGTGGGTATACAGTCTAAGAATTCTCACGGCAACACCTTTTCCTAGTGCTAATGTTATTTTATGTCAAATATTGAACAGTGTTCTACTGTTTAATTCCTCTTGATGGCATTTTCCATTATTCAGTCCTTTTGGGTCCAATGTTTCACCAACTTTACTGTGCACCTGAATCACCTAGGAATAGTTTTAAAATACAGATGCTGCTGATTTCTTACATCTGGATTAGGACCGGAAATTCTGCCTTTCAAACAATCTCACTGTTCCCAGACTAGCAACCTTAGCATCAAATGGGAACCTGTTAGGCTTGCAAATTTGCAGGTCCCACCCAAGACTTACTAAACCAGGACTCTGGAGGAGCAGTTTGGAATTCGTTGTAACCAGTGCTCTAGATGAGTCATATGCAGGGTAAAGTTTAATTACTACTGTTCTAGAGACAGGGTTCTCAACTCTGAGTTCCCATTCAAATCACGTGAGGAGCTTTTTAAATTTGCAATGCCTAGGTCATTCACTAGATAAATTATATCATACTCTCTGGGTTGGACTGAGGCATGTGTATTTTTTAAAACTCCCCAGGTGATTCTAGGGTCCAGCCACGAGAACTACAGCTCTAAAGGAGAAAGCAGCTGGTATCTGGTTAGCAATCTCCCCCCATCCCGCAATATTTATTTGATAAATAAGTCACTTAAATTTCTTTCATTTGGCTTAAATTTTAATTTTTAATTGCTCATGTTAACGCTCATAAAACAGCTGATTTTTTTCCCATTTGCTCTAAAGTTATTCAAATTAAATTTGAGTACTAAAAACCTAGGGAAGCTATAATCACTTTTGAGTATAATGAATATGTGCTAAATATGGGGTTTTTAAAAAGTATATAGAAAAAAATGTATGGAGGACCTCAGAGTTCTGAAATGCCATATTTTTAATTATGAATTCTCAATTTGTGTTAGCTGTTTTAACAACGAGGCATGGCTAACTCAGGTCAACACTTCCTGGTTACCTGAAACATTCAGTTGAAATCAACTCTTGATTCTACAAAAGGTAACCCTCTATGTTTGGGGTTAATCATAGGAAAATATTAAGCTGTCTTTGGTATTCTTAAGATTTCTGTGAAATTAATCACCCAAAGCCATAACTTTCATTCTTTGCAAGGTCTAGGTAAAATACCAGTCAGACAGTAAACTTATAAAGCGAGAACAAGTGGCAAGCCTTCATTCTCAAAATGACAATTTCTTTCAGGGTATAATGCTCCCTCCTCTTCAACCTAGAGTGGAAACCACGACGCAAAATAGGGAATTACAACATACTGGCACCTCTTAATCTATGTGATCTCTGTGTGAAATCCCAGATAATATACATTTTCAAATATATGAACAAATATCAAGTCTGAAATATAATATAAATGACTTCAACATATCCAAAGCAATCTCACCCCCATGACAACTGAATTCCTGACCCTACATTGTTACTTCATATACCAAAACTAAAAATAAGGAAAGTCAGGAAGAAAAAAGCTGAATTGATAAGGAAACAAGGTAATAAGTTAACCTCGAATAGACGTTGATTTGTAAAACAGCAATGAGTTGAATTCTATTTTACTACTGCATTCCTTGACTCTCTCAAAAACCACTCTTAATATCATTTAAACGATTTTATAAACAGCTACAAAAATCCATCATAAAATCATAAACTTCTAAAATAAGATATATTTTGTTTCAATAATAAGCACATGCTTCTTTAATTTTTTGTAGGAAAAGAAAATATTTTAATTTTTAGAAGAAATATGTTTTCCACTTTGAAATTTTATTGATGTTAAATGTATAATATTAAAAGAGCTTTAGCAGTTGTTTTGATACTGGGTTTCAATTTATTACATTGATTTGAAGCCTTTTGCAAACACTATTAAGTTAAAATACCTAAAAGAGTTGTATGTCTTATAAGTACCCATATATAATAACCTTATTTTTAAGTAAAATTCCTTTTCCATAGAGTTTACTGATGGTAGTTGTAACACAGGCTCTTTCACTGAAACTGTAAACATTCACTTATTTATACTAATACCATGGAGACAACTTATGAGTTTTTGTCTCATCAATAAATTAATATATCAATAAAATAAATAATATCCCAGTTTTTATCAGGTAGACTTTAATTACTATGGTTACCATATGGCAAACACAGACTCTTCATGAATGTGTGTTTGTGTATGTGTGTGTCTATGTGTGAAAGACTGGCAGACAGACATGCAAAGGAACAGGAAAAGAGAAAAATATACTATCTCTTCTTATTATTTGCAGTTTATATATGACATGACAGTATTACTCTCAAAAAACTATACCTACAATAAAAATTTCTACATGATTCTATATCATCACCGAAGTGGTATTAAACAAGGTGACTAAGTGCATAATCTCTCACTATGGGCCACACTTATCTCTTCTGTAAAACAGAGATGAAGATCTGAAAACATCCACCTCCCAGGCTGTTGCTTGGATTCCATATCTTGCCTAGGACCTGGACCTGACTCGTGTTAATAGCTGTTGACCTGCTTCCTGTATTTATCCAGGTTTTGGCTTCCATAATCAATCCTGGTGTTCCTCCTATGTCTTACTCATGGATACCAAAGCAGAGCATGTAAGACTCTCAAAATCTGCTACTGCTGCCCTTTCAGCATCATCTCTCAGCTCCGCCTTGCCAGTAACCATCGAACTAAACATACCAAAAGTATCTTCCAAACATGAGGTTGCTTCAGTCTCTAAACCTAGTGTATGTTTTTACCACTTGTAACACTCTAACCAAATCACCATCCCTCCCATAGAGTTATACAACCTCCATCTCCAGATTTCCTGGGAATTTGAGAAGAAGACAAGCAGGGTGTGCAAGCTCTGAGCTGAGGGAACATGAGTGTAGAGGGGACTATCATCAGTGGCAGCAGATATCTTAGCAGCAACAACAGCGGCTATAATTTATAGTCTTGGGCCAGGTGAACCAACCCAAATGACAAGGTCTAAAAAAGGAAACTAAGTTAAAAACCACACATGTTAGCTCCCCCAGGGAAGCCAGAGTATGAAATAATCTTAGATCTAAGTAAAAAAAAAAAGCAAAGCATGAAGGCGTGTTTTAATTTTTATTGAACCTGTGCCCTTCAATATGGACAAACCAGAAGCAATAAAAGGCTTCAATTTAGGACAAATAGTGACAAGTGTAATTTGCCCTTTGAGGTTTTACTCAGAAGCCAATACAGCCATCCCTCATACCCCCACCACCCAGAACATTATTAGTAACTCCTTTTGCGTTGCATTTTCTATTCGCTTCTATTGTCACCAAAGACTACATTTTAAAACTTGTTTAAAATCTACTTTCCCTACTATACTGACCTCGACCAAGGACGGGCAACTTTCTATTAAATCTTGCAACACAAAAGGATTGCCTACAATAAATACAAATAGATGAAAAGCAATGAAAGAGTTTAACTGATTCCAAAGGGAAATTCTGAGGTGAAAGGAAAGCTCTTGAGGAATTTCTTGCTAGGAAGACTTCGTTTATCTCAATGGGATTAGAGCTGGAATGCCCAGAGAGAGAAAGGCGAAGACAGCTTTGGAGAGTTAAGAGAAGGAAGATCTGATCATCCGCACTATGGGAAACTAGAAAAGGAGTTAGGCATCACTAACGGAAGTTGCCTCCCAGGATAGGGTCATGGAGTTCAGCGCTTGATAGGAGCCTAAAGCAACGCCGTTAATTTTTTTTTTAATGTCAACAAAAGATGGACTGTTAGCACCACAAGATTAAAATGGGAGTCTGAAACGTGTAACTTAGAAGATTTTATCCATCGACGTATGCAAGAAAGAGACATGAAAGCTGGAGTTCAGGAGAACTCCATGTACCGTGTTCTGGATACAGCCACACTTCACTTTGGGTGCAATATTCCAGTACCATCTGCTTCTCTCCCTTCTAATTCCTAGCATAAATCGATTCTCTGACTAGGAATGAATATACTGTATATTATATAGTAAAAACTCTACTAAAAATTAATAAGTTATCACATAGGGTAAATATACTGACAGTAGTCTTCAGTGTACGATTCACTCTAATGCTACTTTTTAAATAAACATTAGCCTCTAGTCACTTGGTTAGTCAAATCATCTCAGTGTATAATGTAAAAATGGAATTTCTGGTCCTAAAAGGTAAGAAATCCAAAAACATGGTTTTTCCAAAGTGTATGTGAATTTCTCTGAGACCGTTAAGGCAACATGTAACAAAGTCATATTGTTTGGAAACTCATTATGCTGATGTTTCTCATTTTCATTTAATACTTATTTAACATTTTCTTTGTGCCAATTTCTATCAAATTACTCAGTAAATATTAACTCAATGAATTTCTTATGATTACATATGAGATCGGTTATCCCCATTTTACAGACGAAGAAACTGACAGCCTCAGAAGATGATGTATCTTTGCCAAAGTTGACAGAGCCAGGAATCAAACCCATGCAGCCTAGCTCCCAATAGTGTGCTGGTGGCCACGATTATGCTGTTTCTCATGAGAGCAACACTGCATTTGGAACTTTAAAAAAAAATCTTTATGTCCAAAGTTATTATTTTAGATGTCTCTTCTTTAACATTTACAATAGTACAGAACATAAACTTTTTATTCTTCATGGTCAGATACAAAAGAATCTACATTTAAATATCTTACCGGTTATCTCTGTTATCATAGAAAAGAACATGTGTGAAAAATGACACAGGTTTAGATGATTTGAAGCTGAAGCAGCAGGTGAGCTCAGTGTTGACTCCAGTGAGAGAGCCTATGATGGCTCTGCCTTTTGGAAACTCCACAGAAAGAGGGTGACCCGCCTCATCAATATCAAGAAGTCTTGCTGGGGGAATCTCAACATTTAAAATTGCATCTCTGTTTAAAATTTAAAAAAAAAAATTGTAGCTCAAAATATATGCAAATAATTAGCTTTAAATGTGTTTTCCTGTTTTTAAGATCATTAATTAAAACAATAAATATTTACAATAATATACCTAATTATTAAAGATATTCTTGCATATCTCTTATTTTCTGGTCATAATATGATTGATAATATATTAATTTAACAAAGGACCATATAAGATGATTGAAAGTTCCTTTTGTCCTCTAAGGATTAAAAAAGAGTGTTAAAACATCTGGTTAAATATGATGTGTTCTAAACTACAGCCATGATATAAATAGTACTGTCCTTAAATATATAGTGACAAAAATTTACCGAAAATCACCACTTTAATAGCTAAAGCTTCATCACATGTAGACTAAATAATATTAACAGATGCATATACACACATAATTTCTTTTTAAATTTGGATACTATTAAGCACTTGTATACGTATATCATGAATATTTTTCAATCGTTACTACTAAAAATTTCCACTTAATGTTCACATATTTCATTATATATCTATAAATTATTTAGCCAATCTAAAATGTTTGTAGTTTTGAAATACATAGTATGTAGTATTCACTTTTAAATCTAATTAATACTTGATAACTTTTAGTGGTCAATAAATATTTAACCATATTATTTTATTACATATGTAGGCTCCTAAAACAAATAAGTGTTATCAAATGAGAATCATATTTCTCTAGTATTTTAATTAGAATGAAGACTATTCAGCTAATTAACTAGAAAAAGTAAAGAAAGATCTCAACTTGAATGAGTTAAACTGATATTGTTCATTGGATAAAATATGAAAAAGTAATTTATAAATCAGGTTCGAATCCAAGCCTGTCACTATTCAGCTAAGTGTCACTGGATGAATAATTAATGGGGTTGATTTTATTGTACATATAATGAAGAGACTGTATTACATCATCTCTAGTCCCTTTCATCACATGTTCATTTCATTATACCATATTTTGCAACTCAATCTTTGACTTGAGATAGGTTTTAAATTGATATCTTTATACTTTAATTCAAAAGTTGAAAGATTAAGATATTCATATATTAGACAATATTTCTTGATAAAAAATACTGATTAGTACGAAATAATATAAGCCACTTGTATTTCCTATTTAAGCAATAGAAGCTAGTGTCTACTTATAAGATAAGGTCTTGAAAGAACAGCAAATCCCAAAGTTGTTAAGTTAAAGTTGAAGAACTACACTTTCTCGCAAAATGGCATTTGACCAAGCTCTGTGGCCTAAGTAAGCACTCATCTTATCTTTCAGGCCAAGTGTTAGAAAATAAAAGTTGTTCTACGCTCTTCAACTTGGATAATTTTCATTTGTTTTCAATCATTACATCACATTTGGAACCTGTTTTTTCTCTGTCTCAGGATGTTTAACTGTAAAATAAGGAATTGAACTAGAGAAGCTCTGAGGTGAGTACAAAATCTAAATGTTAATGAAAATAATGCTTATAGGCAATTCACATTAGCATATAAATCCTCATGATTTATATAATTTTAAGTATCAACTAGCTACTCTTTGTATCTATAGATAGCTGTGGATTTATAAATAAGAATTTGGCTTTACTTTTTGTTGTTTTAGATAAATATTATCGACATAAGTAGTCTTCTTTGATTTTTTAAAAGAATTCTCTCAATATTTTGTTTCTAAGATTCCTAATACAGTTGTCTCATTAGCTGAAGTTCATTCACTTCACTCTAGAATATTCATGTACACATATACTGCAAATTACATATTCCTTTACTTGTCACAGGATATGTGTGCAGTTCCCAAATTTTGCTATTCTGAATAAAGCTACTATGAAAACTTTCAATTATAACTTGTAGTAGACATGTACAGGTGTTTTTCTTGTATATGCTGCAAAGTGGAATTTTGAGGCTGTAAAATATGCAGATGTTACACTTTCCATAGTATTATCCAGTGTGGTCCTACTCACTGACGCTGTAACTAGTTACCTTTTAAATGTTTGCCTACCTAGGACAGGCAAAACGCTATCTTATTATTATTGTCTCTAATCGTCATCTCCAAGTTTATGAAAAGGTCAATTACATGTTTACAGATGTTCATTTTTTCATTTATGAATTCTCTTGTGTGAAATACCTATTGAAGCTTTTTGTCAACAACTCTATTAAATTATTTGATACTTTTCTGACTAATTTTTACTAGTCATTTCGTTAGCATGATTTTAAGGCTTGTTTAAGATAGCTTTATCCACAGACATAAACAATTTTCTATTTCTTTTTACATTTTGCCTTTTACATTTAAGCCTTTAATCTATTTGAAATGGATTCTTGTGTATTATGTGAGACGGGAGTACAGTTTGAAATATTCCATACAGATAATCAATTGTTCCAGCACCATTTATTGAATAGTAATCTCTTTTCTCCAAAGATCTACGATACCACTTTTGTCATATAGTCAGTATCCATCTATGTGTGAGTCTTTTTCAAATCTATTCTAATCCTTTTTGGTCACTTTATCTATTGAAGCACCACTGTCACATTGGCTTAGTGTTGATATTTGGTAAGACAAGTCTATCTCATTTTATTCTTCTTCTTCAGGATCTCTTGGCTATTCTTGACCCTTAGTCCTTTCATATACAATTTAGAATTTTACTTATCAATCTTTATGAAACAATTTATTTGAATTTTTATTGCAGTTTTATAGAAGATGTAAATTAATTTGTGAAGAACTATCTTTTTTCTAATATAGACTATTTCAATTCTTGAATGTGGTATAAATCTTTAAAGTCTGAGTTCTTTGACTTCAGTTTTATAATTTTCTCCACATAGTTCTATACCATTTTTCTAGATCTTTAGTTTGGTTTATTCTTATCATCTTTAATTTTTAATGTTTTTATAAATAGTAATTTTACAGTTACATGTCCTGAATGTTGTATGCTGAAATGCTATTGAATTTTAAATATTGGACTTGTATTTGTCTATCTTGATATGATCTTCATCTTCATAGCTTTAAAATTTTACCTGTCAATTATTTTAATATCCTACATGGAAAGTCATCTTATCTACAGATAATGACAGTTTTGTAATTTATTTTCCTATCCTTACATATTTTATTTCTCTTAACTCCCTGCAAATGTGTTACAGAGGCAGTGATAATAGGCATTCTTACCTTTCCTAAGGGGAATTCTTTTGTATTCCAGTATCCATAATAATGTTTCTTCTAGGTTTATAATAGTGAACTTTAACAACTTAAAAAATATCTCTTTTACTCCTGTTTAAGAGTTTTATCATGAATGGTTTTGGAATTTTATCAAATGCTTTTTTTCTGCACCTATTGAAACGATTATATCACTATTCTCTTTTATTTGTAAATGTGACAGATGAAATGAAAAGGCATTTTAGATTTTCTAACATTAGGCAAACCTAGCAATACTGGGATACATCCAGGTTGGACATGATCTATTAATATATTATATTATGTTTAATTCATTAAATATTATTACATCTATAGTCATAAGACAAATTGACCTAAAATTTACCTTTCTCATATTGTCATTATCTGATTTTATAATAAAAATACTTCTGACTTCATAGAACAGATAAGGGCACATTCTCTCCATTCTATTTTCTGGAAGAATTTGGACAAAGTTTGATATATCGGTTTCTTGAAAGTTTAGTAAAATTTGCCTGTAAAAACATCAGAGGATGGTGTTTTCCTTGTGGGAAGATTTTAAGTACTGATTCAAAGACTTTCTATTTATTCTCAGTATGGTTTTAGTAAATTGTATTTTTTCTACAAATTTCCCTTTTCATGTAAGTTTTCCAGTATTTTGGAATAAATGTCTTCATAGAATTTTGATTATCTAATTTTTTCCCATAGGATATATGGTTATGCCCCATTATTCCTACTATTATTTAGTTGTGTCTTCTCTCTTTTTGTTCCTCATCAACTTTACTATATTCATGTCCACTGTATTAGATTTTCAAAGAACCTTAATTTCAGTGAGCCTATCTTCTATATATTTGTTTTCTAAGCCTTCAATTTCTATTCTTTTTCATTTTATCTTCCCTTTTACATATCTTGGGTTTAATTTACTTCCAGTAATTTTTTTGTCTAATATCAGCATTTTAACTATTTCCATGTAAGTGCCATTTATGCTGTATTCCATAAGTTTATTTACTTATTTATTTTTTGCTTAATCACTGGAATTTTAGTGTTTATTTAATACAACAGATGCAGTTAATTTTAACAAAGATGCAGGCCTAATTGTTTGCCTAAAGAAAGCAACAGAAGTCACAGTAGCTGTTTTAAATTTAGTCTTCAACTCTAAAAATCAAACACTGTTTAAAGCGTTTGAATATATTATACACTCATGATTCTCACTCTTTATTAATGTCATTTTCATGTTTTGAAATATAATATTTTAATTATTTGTTTGCAAAATTCAATATATTATTTGACTCTGTATAGAAGTTTTTTTTTTAACATTTCCAAATGTATATGAGATGTTGTTGACATTTTCTTTATTGATTTTTGATTTATTATCCCTATCATCAGAGAACATAGTCTATATGGTATCAACTCTTTAAAATTTGTTAAACCCGAACTATGGAATGATACACTTTCAGTTTTTGTAAATATCCCACGTATGAGTGAGAAAAATGTGTATTCTCTAATTGCAGGGTTCAGTATTTTATAATACTATTTTAAGACTATTTTTAGTATTCTTAATAATATAGAATCAAATAAATGAAGCTTTTTAAATATTGTGTTCAAATCCTCTTTATAAAAAATGTTTTTGTCTTCTGGACTCATCAGCAATTAAGATATGTGTTGAAATATCCTACAGTGATAAAGAACTAGTCAATTTTTTTGTTAGTTTAATTTGTGGTTTATACATTTTAAAATTACTTTAATCATGCAAAGAATTTTAGAATTCTATAGTTTCCAGGTGAGTTGTCGCTTTTATAATTATTTAATGACTTTTCTATATTAAAAATACGTCTTACCTCTTAAAGGTTAACACATGAGAAATTAATACTGCTATTCGGCTTTCTTTTGGTTATGTTGATATATCTTTTCCTATGGTTCTCCTTTGGTGGTTCTCAACTGAGAGTGGTTTTACTCCCCAGGGGACATGTAGCAATGTGTGGAGACATTTTTTTCTGCCACAATTGCAGGGAGGTGCTACTGAGGAGAGGTCAGTGAGGCTACTAAACACACTACAGTGTACAGGATAGATTCCAACAACAACGAAATTATCCTTTTCAAAATGTCAACAGTTCTGAAGTTGAGAAACCCTGCTTTACTTCAATCTTTCTTTGTCCTTATGTTTCATATATATTTTTAATAGGCAGTTCACTTTTTTTCTTATTTACTCTAAGATTCTCTGTCTTTTAACTAGAGTAATTTATTTACATTTTCTTGCTTTACTCAACTATTGAGTTTTTGCCACATTTTTTTAGTTTTCTCTTAATTGTTAAAGTATGTGTCCTTTATTCGAACCAAGTTAAATGAGGTTTTGTTCATTTCTATACGGCTTGTGTAGTTACACAAACTTAGGTTTAGTGGATGCCCTTAAATTTTAACCCTACATGCATTAAAATTTCTAAAAGTACTATTAGTTGATTTTCAAATATATATTGTATAATCCCATGTTAATTACTAATTTTTGTAATGCCATATTTTAAAATAAATTATTTACATTCTGAGTCTGATAATTCAAATATCTGAATTACTTAAGAGTCTAAATTTCAAGATGGTTCGTTGTGCTGAGATTAATAAAGTCTTCCCTATTTGTGAGTTATGTGATGCCTGATACCGTGCTTATGTCTAACTGATAGAAACCTGTGGAAATTGAAATATGGGCCCAAACTGAGGATGGCATCATTTAGAGTAGAGATTCACAAAGTGTGGTGCATGGATTAGCAGCATCAGTATCATGTGGAAACTTATTAGAAATACAAATAATTACATCTCATTCCAAGCTTCCTGAATCATAAATTCTGAGAAAGAGACCTGACAAGCTCTGTGTTAAAAAGTCCTTTAGGTGATTCTGATATACACTAAAGTTTAAGAACCACTGATCTAGAGATGATTTGCTTGCTTCTTCTGATGGGTAGGACTTACTCACATGGAACCATCGTAGCCTCTTCCAGTGTTCCTGGATTAATCCAAAAATCTAAGATTACATTTTCATACCTTGAAGTTATCTCGAGATTAAAGAACAAGGCTGCATTTGGCATGTTATTACAGCTCACCACTACTCTGCTCTCAGCTTATAAATATGTATTTTGTTTGTTTGTTTGTTTAACTCGATTTGAACCCTTTGGAGACCTCCCATACTTCTCAGAAGCCCAGCAATTAAACACACACACACACACACACACACACACACACACACACACACACACACACGCATGTATACAATCTACTTGTTTTATAGTGTAAGCGTTCACAATGTATCCAGGCCAATATAGTATTGGAGTTTGGGCTATTAATAAATTTTTAAAAAATGAAAACATATTGCTTTCAGCTATAATGCATGCATAAGTTAGGCAAATTCTGAGAGAGCCCTCAAGAGTCCTGTCCCTTGTGTACAAACTCTGTATAATTCTCACCCTTTGGGTGGCAGGACCTGCAAATATGAGATATCATATTGGTGATTAACTTATGTTATGTGACAAAGATAAAGGGACTTTCCACATGTAGTTAAGGTCCCTAGTCAAATGAGTTTGAATAAAGCAAAAGGGAGATTCTCATGGGTGGATCAGACTTAATCAGATGAGATCTTAAAAGAAGGCTTAGGACTTGCGGGTGGCCTCTAAGAGCTGAGAGTGGTCTCAGCCAACAGTTGGCAAGAAAATGGTGTCTTAAGTCCTACAACTGCAAGGATAAATTCTGCCAACAACCAGAGAGCTTAGAGGAGGAATGAGCCTCAGACGAGACTGCGGCTATAGCCCACACCTTGATTTTTGCCTATTGAGACCATGAGCAATGGACACAGCTAAACTGATCCAGACTCCTGACTTAAAAAACTGAGATAACAAATTCATGTTTTAAGGCACTAAGTTTATAGTAATTTGTCATATAACAATTGAAAACTAACAAACTGAGTATTTAAGCTTGCTTCTTAAACCATGAAGAGACATACCAAAAATTTTTACAAGAAAATTAAACGACTGTTAGATAACTAAGTGGACTTTTTTTTATATTTTTAATTTAAATGTACAGTTAAATATTTTAATAGTTTGTTCCAACTATAGAAACAAGTCAGACATTGCACATGATTCATATAACACAAATGCAAACAAAAAGGCACATAAAAAATGATAAACTAACATTAAGCATTTACCTGATATAATTTTGAGGTAAAATGTTGATAGTCATCATAGTTGTTACATCCAAAGGAACAGGGGTGAAAAATATGAATGGAGGGTCAAACGATAACTTGGGTGATGTTATCTCTCCAACCAGATGTAATGTTTGATAGCGAATTGAATAATTATTTAAATGCATAGGAATATTAGCTGTGTATTTTCTATGGTGATCTAATGAAAAAAATTATATATTTAGATTAGTTCACACAAAAAAAAATTACATAGTTTAAACCTTACTAAATATTAAAATATACTATGAAGTTACAGCTCAATGGAGCAGAATAGATTGCCCAAAAACTGGATTTATCCTGCCAAGGAACTTAAGACATATAATGAAGAGTTGTTGAAATAAAAATCTTTCAAAGTGCACTATGTCTGAAAACAGAGCAAATCTCCTTAAAGTAGATATTCATTATTATGGGACACACATACACACACACACACACACACACACATATCTTGAGGGACCATCCCTTTAGTAGATGCAGTATGAAGATGAGGTTAGATAATTGCCATAAGGATCTTAGGGGACTACTGGGGAATGGATGTGCTCAGAGAAAATGGATGTGCTTTCTTCCAGATTTTTAAGTTTATGAAAGGCCGCCTAGGGTCAACTGGCTAATTTTACCAGTTAGGAAAAGACAGGAAATTCCCATGTGACAATTCACTATAAGGAAAGGCAGTTTGTATTGGAGAAAGGGATCAGCATTAGGAGGCCACAGGCTAGTCCTAGAGGAAAGATTCCATCACAACAAGTTGCCAATGCCCTTTTAGACTCAAATCCCCAAATATGGTGTCTCAAAGGGAGAAAAATGTTATCTGATGAGTGTGAATTCAAGGTAATGTCTTAGAATTCAAGAACTGGACACTGGAGTGGCCAGGCAGGGATCATGGCCATCGAGGGTATTACCAGAGCAGAGGATGATAGTGTTCTGGATAATGAAGAACCATGTTCAAAAGTGACATCATTGTGAACCATAAACAAAAGCAACAGATTCACTGAATTGATCAGACCCACTAGTTCTCTCTGTACTGGATGCCTTTACTTAGTCAAATAAGCCCTTTACTTGTTTAAATAGTCTAGGATCCTTGGAAAATGGGAGGTGGCTGGAGAGGGAAGGAAATAAAGACTTCGTACCAATAATGACAGATGACTACTAGAAAGACTATGTGAAAATATGACATATTGTATCTGGGACTTGAGATGATCAAATGAGTTACAATGGAATTTATATACTTAAAACATTGTATAAAATGGATGGTTTCACTTAATAAATATAATATTGTTAAAATTATTTTGGGGAAAAAGAAAATAGATTTCAGAGTTAGGCAAGGTTTTAAGACTTATCAAATTCTGAATTTTGAATGATCTGCTTTGAGATTATTTCTAGATTCATAGAGAAGGGGGTTCCTTGTATAACCTCAGACTACCAGGGATTCAATAATACATTTTTTTAAAGGTTCGGTGTGCTTTCTCTTTCATCTGAGATATAAGTTATATAAATGTGTTACAGTCATGTTTAATTTTTTTTTAGAGTTAGGTTGCAATCCTAAGGAAGGAACCCATAGATTTGACTGCTTGAGCTCAGTTCCATACTGAAGGAAAAATCAAATGGAAATATTTATTTCCTTCTAGATTGTCCAGTTCATTTCATATGGATATAAATTTTAACAAAGACATAAAGGAGAAGCTCTGTATAGGAATACAGATGGTGGCTTTAGCTAAACTAGCTTTGTGCTATTTCTTTCAGGATCAGACACAGTAGAAACTGAGAAGAAATACACAGAAATATATAATGAAAACTAATTATGTTTACAAAATAAACTTAAGAATGCAGAGAATAATGTCTTTATCATATTTTCAGAGTTCTAAACAGAGGTAATAAAAAGTGAAACATTTTTTAAACCTACTAATCAGTATCCTAGGTAATGTTTCTCACACATAAAATGAAAGCGGTTATACAATGCCACGCTAATAGATTTAGGAAACACAGTGCTAATAGAGTATTACTGAGAGAGAGAATACATGGCTCAAACTCTCTAAAAAGCTATAATAGGTTCTTATCCTGCCTTTTCTATTGATATCATAGCTAGTCATGGGTATTTTATTTAGACTGCCACGAGTGTAAAACCTAGTAGTGTTCCAGAAGTTCTGATGCAAGTGATTTACTAAGGGAGTGCTCTCAGGAGTAAGCTGAAGGTAAAGGCATAAGCAAAATAGGGCAGGGCAAGAAGTTATAAAAAGCTGTGGTTTTAGAATCCAGATTCAACCTGATCCCACAGGGAGGTCTGGGATGTTTGAATTCAACAGAGAGATTGTCCCTTCCAAGGGAGAGTTGGCTAGGCCACCCGAGGTGGTAGTGAAGCTTTACTTCCTGGGCATCTCTGCATGAGACATCTTCCTTAAGCCAAGGGCAACCTCTGGAGAAGGGGAAAGACAGAACCTATCAGGAGTCAACACCCACAAATGAAAGATGGATGGAAAAGTCTAGTCATGGGAATCTGGATAGGCCCAAACAGCGTATACAATAGGTTGTAATCCTAATATTGCTTCATAAATAAGGATAATTAGAAAGAATAACAGGTAAGTTACCATAACACCTTCTAAACAGGAAAACAGTTTGGAAATGGTATGTTTTTTTGGTATTTGGCATATAGTTTACATATGCCAAAACTATGGCATATAGTTTATATGCCATGACTAAAAAAGCATACCAAATGCTTATTTACAGCATACAAACTATAAAGATATTGAAGCAGATGCTTTAAATTAAAGACAAATACCAGTATAGACTTGCTCAAAAAAAGAAAAAAACATAATTGTTTTTTCAAGCACCTTCCTGCTGTTCCTTTGTTCTTGTCTCCTTAAAGAAGCTAGATGTCAATACCCTCACCTCCTCAAATTCATTACCAGAGAAACTGTTTTTATGAAGCAAGAATTCTCATATTGAGAATTTTCTAAGGTATGTGCACTCTGGGTGTCAGGCTTCTGAAAAATTGAAAATATTTACACAAGAAAAAAGGAACAAGCTTATCCAAGAGAAATGAGTCTAGCCACACAAATTAGATTCAAGAACATTGATTCAGATTCAAAAGGAATTGGAGATTTGCTTAGAGACCAGTGTGAGTCACATATACCATCATATCCCCAGCCTCTGTCTCTGTGGCAGTCCAAGGAAAGGACAATAAAAGCCTAATAAAAAGTAAAAATCACCTCACTAAAACTCTTCAAAGAACTAAGTATAAGGCAGCCCTGCTAGGTGGCCAGTATAATGGGGTCTAGCCAGAGTATATCTGCCACACCTGAGGTGATTATTAATGCCAAAAGGTGCATCTACAAGGCAAAGGAAATAGAAGGGGACATAAAAGACCATGGCTTCAGATAAGAGGCTTATTCCACTGTCAGATTACAAGAGGAGAAAATGGCAGCACGAAAGTACAATCAAAGCCAGTGCCTGCCAGAGCAAAATGGCAGATGCTCCAGGATAGCCCAAAGAACAAGGCAAAGATCTCACCACGTATAACTGGAAGAAATCTTAAGTCAATTAGAGACTCACATTCCTTCTTAAAGAAGTCCTTCTAACATTTCCTGTAATACTGGTTTGGTGGTCATAAACTCCTTTAGCTTTCTCTTGTCTGGAAAGTTCTTTATCTGTCTTTCAATTCTAAATGATAATTTTGCTGGGTAAAGTAATCTTGGTTGTAGGTCCCTGTTTTTCATCACTTTGAATATTTTTGTGCCAGTCCATTCTGACCTCCAAAGTTTCTGTTGAGACATCAACTCACAGTCTTACAGGAGCTTCCTTGTAAATAAATAACTGCTTTTCTCTTGCTGCTTTTAAGATTCTCTTTGTCTTTACCCTTTGGCATTTTAATTATGATGTGTCTTGGTGTGGGCCTCTTTGGGTTCATTTTGTTTGGGACTCTCTGTACTTCCTGGAGTTGTATGTCTATTTTTTTGACAGGTTAGGCAAGTTTTCTATCATTATTTCTTTAAAATAGGTTTTCAATTTCTTGCTCTCTCTCCCTTCTGGTACTCTTATGATGTGAATATTGTTAGGCTTGAGGTTGTCCCAGAGGCTCATTTCCTTGGATTATTTTTTCTTATTGCTATTCTGATTGGTGTTTTCTGCTATCTTATCTTCTAAATTGTCTGTGGAAGGGCCCTCTGATTTGATCATCTGCTTCATCTTATCTACTGTTGATTCCTTCTACTGTAGTCATTTCAGTTATTGTAGTCTTCATTTCTGACTGGTTATTTTTTTGGTTTCTATCTCCATTTTCATGTTGAATCTTTGTTAAAATTCTCACTGAGATCATTGAGCATCCTTATAACCAGTATTTTGAACTCCGTATCTGATAGATTGTTTATCTCCATTTTGTTTAGTTCTTTTTATGGAGCTTTGTTCTGTTCTTCCAATTTGGGACATGTCTTTTTGTATTCCCATTTTGGCTGGCTCCCTCTGTTTGTTTCTGTGTATTTGGGAAAACTTCTATGTCTCCTGACCTTAGTAGAGTGGCCTTATGTAATAGGTGTCCTATGAGGCCCAGTGATACGGTCTCCCTGGTTACCTGAGCCAGGTGCTCCAGGTGTTATGTCCCCTGTGTGAGTTGTGTGTGCCTTGGTTGCTATTTGCATGTCAATGGGAGGGACTGACCCTCAGGCTGATTGATTGTGAGGACTGGCCTGACCATTGAAGAAGCAATTCTGCAGGGGTTGACCCTACAAAACAAGATTCACTTTAGCAGGTGCCTGCAAAGTCTGCACTTTGGGTGTGTCATTTGTGAAGGTGGTTCTCCAACTCAGTCTGAAGTGGCCACTAGGCATGCCAGCCCTCGAGCCTCCTGGGAGGGGTCCCACAACAGGCCAAGTTCAACCGCCACCTGTGCCCTGCCTGAGGCCACATGGTATGAGCCACAACATAATCCACAGATGTCTTCCACCTTTGCTGGGCTTAGAGGTGCCTGGGAGGGGTTAAACTGTGAAACTGAGGCCAGCTGCTGCTAGTGCTGGGCTTGGGGCTGTTTAGCAAGAGATACAGGGCATACTGAGGGCAGATACTACTTGTTATGGGGTTTGTGAATCTTTAAGAGATCTTAGGAAACTCTGCAGCATGAGCCAAGACAGGCCATTTGTATGGAAAAGCTACTGGAAGCAACTAGGGTTAAGCCCATAAGTTGGGCAGGTTGGAGTCTCAGGGAATCACCACAGTGGGGTGACTAGTGTTAGCCAGATTGATGGAGACTCAGATGTAGTGACCAACTGCATCTTCACAATGGGAGGGAGGAGGGCTCAATAAAGGAACAGTGGTCTCTGCCAGCCCTTACCTGAAGACAGACAATTCAGTTCCTCCCTATATGTTCCTGGCAACTTTAGACCTGCTGCCCCAGCTCTGGAGCTCAGAGCAAGTAAGTTCGTCAGTGAGTAAGTCTGCATGTGGGCCCTTTAAGAGGAACATCTATGTCTCCAGCAGCCCCTATGTCTCACTCAGCCATACTCTCTGCTAGTTTTCACAGCCAGAAGTTGTGAGGACTTCTCTTCTGGGCACTGGAACCCTGAGTGGGGCACCTGATGTGGGATGGGACCCCTCGTTTATCTGGTAGGACCTTCGCAGCTGATATATCCCTTCCAATTCTCAACCGCTACATATGGGTGTGGGGCCAGCCTGTTTGGAGTCTCTGTCTCTCCTACCAGTCTCGATGTGGCTTCTTCTATACAGCTTTAGTTGTAGGACTTTTGTCCGACCAGACTACAGGCGATTCTCACTGATGGTTGTTATTATAGTTTAGTTGTAATTTTGATGTGGTTTTGAGAAAAGACAAGCACAGCATTTACCTACTCCACCATTTTGACCGAAACTCCTGCATCTTTTTTCTTTCTAGAATTTGAGCTCCAGGCACAGTGTTGATTGACCTCATTCCCTGCTTTCCCTTCTCCTCTGAGTGTCAGGCACTGGGCAGGTCCTGCCTCATCCAATGCCCATGCTACTCTCAATATCAAGCCCAGATAATCTGGGACATTCCAGTCTCCCCTGACCAGAGAAGCATTATGTCTCAGTGGGCAGAGCTGCACACTTTCGCCAGGTAAATGCTCTTGAATAAAATCCAGGTCAACTTCATAAAGAGCTTGCATCAGAGATTAAGGGAGGAGTACAGACTTCCTAAACACTCTCCTAGCAATTATATTTATCTCCTTTTTGTTTATTTTCAACCTGTGAATGGAAGCCCCTTTGGCTATCAGAGGCAGGTAATCTGTCCTGTCTTTCTACAGCAGCCATTAAAGCTGGGACAGAGACACATGTACAACCTCCTTCCACATAGAAAATAGTCTGTTGTCTTTTGCTTTTAGATAATAGCCACTCTAACAGGTATGAAGTAATATCTCATTGTGGTTTTGATTTGCAATTCCTTGATGATTAGTTATGCTGAGCACCTTCTAATATACCTACTGGCTATCTGTATGTCTTCTTTAGAGAAATATCTATTTAAGTACTTAGTCCATTTTTTAATTGGGATATTAATTCTTTGCTATTGAGTTGTAGGAGTTCATTATATTTTTTGGATATTAAGCCCTTATAATATATATATCTGCAAATATTTTCTCCTATTCCTTAGGTTTTCTTTTCACTCATTTGATTCTTTCCTTTGCTGTGCATAAGTTTTTAGTTTGATGCAGTCCCATTTGCCGATTTTTGCTTTGTTGCCTTGCTTTTGATGTCATATCCATGAATTGTTGCCATATAAGTAGTGTCATTGACTGAAGCT
Organism: Pteropus vampyrus; assembly: GCF_000151845.1. Lineage (NCBI taxonomy): Eukaryota > Metazoa > Chordata > Mammalia > Chiroptera > Pteropodidae > Pteropus > Pteropus vampyrus. The sequence goes on along the minus strand of NW_011889448.1, from coordinate 789,072 downwards.
TTGTTATGCATCACGTGACTATAGTTCATTAATAGTGCATAGAAATGCAACAGATTTTTGCATGTTGACATTGTGTCCTGCAATTTTACTAAATTTGTTAGTTATAAGTTTTGTTTTGTTTTGTTTTTTTGTTTGTTTGTTTTATGGAGTCTTTAGGGTTTTCTATACCTAAAGTCATGTCAACTGCAAACAGGGACAATTTTACTTTATCTTACCCCAATTTGATTGTCTTTTATTTTCCTTGCCTAACTTCTCTGGCTAGGACTTCTAGTTCTAGTACTATGTTTTATTTTCCTTGCCTAACTTCTCTGGCTAGGACTTCTAGTTCTAGTACTATGTTGAGTAGAGGTGGTAAAAGTAAGTCTCTTTGCCTTGTTCCTGATATTAACAGGAAAGTTTTCAGTTTTTACCATCAAGTATAAAGTTAACTGTGGGCTTTTAATATGTGACCTCTATTATGTTGAGGAAATTTCCCTCTATTCTGTTTTTTGAAAGTTTTTATCATGAAAGAGTGTTGAGATTTATCAAATGCTTTTTCTGCATCTATTGGGATGATCATGTGATCCCTATCCTTCAGTTTGTTAATGTGGTGTATCACGCTGATTTGTGTATGATGAACCATCCATGCATGGGAGCAATGAATCCCATTTGATCATGATGTTTCTTTAATGTGCTGTTGAATTCAGTTTGCCAGTATTTTGTTGAGAATTTTTGCATCTCTATTCATCAAGAATACTGGCCTTATTTTCTTATAATCTTGTCTAGCTTTGGTATCAGGGTAATGCTGTCCCCATAAAATAAGTTTGAAAACGTTCCCTCCTCTTCAGATTTTTTTGAAGAGTTCGAGAAGGATTGGCATTACTTCCTCTTTAAAGATTTAGTAGAATTCTTCAGTGAAACCATCTGGTTCTGGGCTACTCTTTGTTGAGAAATTTTTAATTGGTGATTCAATCTTCTTACTAGTTATAAGTCTGTTCAGCCTATGATTTTTAAAAGATATCTTAGATGGAAACAAATGCTTCAGTATTTAACATGGAAGGTAAGGACCAAATACTCTAAAATCTAAAGTAAGATACAAGTATATATTAAATATGTAATTAATGTCCAAGTATTATTAGTGGGAATAGTAGAACTAGGACCTCTGAAAATCCACTCCTCCATGAAAGCAATGACAACACTGGCAAAAACTGTCAAAATCAATATTGTCAGAACTCTAGATATTAACTAGAAGCTTGCAATAATCCAAGGAACATTTATTTAAGAGAAGTTACTGAACTTCAGTAATTTCAGTAAGAACAGTATGCTCTTTGGTGTTTTAACTTGTCCTTTACCCATCTGCTCTTCTCGGCTCTGTGGTATCCTTAAAACTAGCAGTTTCTATCAAGGTAGCTTAAAAACCAGCAGCCCAGCATACAACTTAAGGGAACACAATGGGTTCAGAGCTTTCCAAACAGCCCCACTCCTAGAAAATTGTCATTATTTGACCAGTCTGACAGATTCCAGGAAAAAAAAATATTCTAATGGCTTTACTTTATCTGACTCAGAGCTCACTCAGCAGGAATACCCTGGGATGTTTGTCATAAACAATTATCAGAAACTGTTTTAACGGCACAGCTGTCTGTGGCATTGATAACATTTCTGGCAAATAAGAGGTTGACTAAAACTTAAAGGAAAAAAACAGAGAAATTAAATATTCATTGGAGAATTTCAAAAACTCTGGTCTAATTCCTGTGTACATGACCAAGGAAGACCTGTAGAAGTCCTAATAGCTCACTTCTGACTAACCTAGAGTTTTTATATAAGAAGTAATTAAGAGACTTTAGATACTACACAAGAAAAGGAATACAGACCTTACAGAATTAGTTCTGGAATTTCACTAACAAATAAACAGTAACAACAAACAAAAAAAAACTATAACAATAACTACTGAATGAAAGTAAGGTTCTCATTTCCATAGTTGCCATATTACATTATTTATAATGTCCCATTTAAAAAAATAAAATTTGAGACACATGAGAAACAAAAATGAATGATCCAAACACAAGAAAAAATGCTGTCAACAGAAACTGTGCCTGAGAAAGTTCAAGCATTGGCTATATACACATATGTATATATAAAAATGTATATTATATGTAAATTGTGGCAATGAAATGTACAATAACTGAAATATTCACTAGAGGAATTCAACAGTAGATTTGAAGTGGCTAAACAAAGACTCAGCCAACATGAAAATAAGTCAGTTGAGTTTATCTAGTCTGAGGAACAGAAAGAATGAGTGAATGAAGAAAAAAGAACAGAGCCTCAGAGATCTGTAGGACACCATCAAGTATACCAATATAATGTAAAACAAGAATCCTGGAGGAAGATGAGACAGAAAAGCAGAAAGACTCTGAAGAAATAATGGCCAATAACATCTAAAATTGATGAAAAACATTAAACATGTAAGAATTTCAATGAACTCCGTGTAAGATAAACTCAAAATGATTTACCCTCAGACACATTTGTCCAACTGCCAAAACAAAAAGAGAGAATCTTGAAAGCAGAAAAAGAAAAATGACTCATTAAACAAGTGATCTTTAATAATATGAACAGCTGACTTCTCATCAAAAACTCTGAAGGCCATGCAGTGTGAAGATGTATTTAAAGTACTGAAAGGAAAAGGTTGTCATCCAAGAATTCTATATCCAACAAAGTTATCCTTCAAAAATGAAGAAAAAATTAAGATATTCCCAGATAATCAAAACCTGACAGACTTCATCACTAGTGGACTTTTTCTACAAGAAATAATAAAGGAAGCCTTTGAAACTGAAATGAAAGAACATTAGACAGTAACTTGAATCACAAATGTAAAGGTAAGTAAGTATATGACTAAATACAAATAATCATATAAGAGTAGTTTTTTTTGTTAGATTTTTAAAAAACTGTATAAAGGAAGTATTATAAAACTGTTGATGGGATTATACTGTACAAAGATGTAATTTGTCATGAGAGTAATACAAAGGAGAAAGATACTATATTGAAGCAAAGATTTTATATACTATTGAAATGAAGTTAGTATTAATTTGAATTACATTTTAAAGAATAAGGTGTTAGTTATATTTTCCAGGGAAACCACTAAGAAGATATCGTAAAAATTTATTCTGAAAAAAAGGGAATTTAAATGCTAACCTAAACAATATTTAATGCGAAAGAAGGCACTAACAGAGGAAAGATACACAAAAAGTTAAGATATACAGAAAACAAATAGCATAAAGGCAGATGTAAGTTTTTCCTTACCTTATTTCATCAGTAATTAATCAGTATATGTAAAATGATTCAATAAACCAATGAAAAGGCTGAGCTTTACAAAACAAATTTTAAAAAATGATCCAAATCCATGCCATCTACTGGAAACACTCTTTAGATTCAAAAACACAATACAATTGAAAGTAAAAAGATGAAAAAATGACATACATGCAAAAAATAACTAAAAGAGAGCTACAGTGACTATGCCAATATCAGAAAAAGTAGATACTAAGTAAAAATTGCTACTAGAAACAAAAAAGTACATTATATATTGATAACAGGACAATCCATCAAGAATATATAACAATAATAAACATGTATGCACCTAACAAAGCCACAAAATGCAAGAAGCAAAACGTGGCAGAATTAAAGAAGCAGCAGATAAACAATAACCATTTGAGACTTTAATACTCCACTCTCAATTGGGAATAAGAAAACTAGGTAGAAAAACACTGAATAAATAAATAAAAGACTTAAAAAATACCATAAAAGAACTACACCAAATAGACCTTTATGGGACATTCAATCCAACAAGAAGAGAATACATATACTTCTCGATTACATATGGAACATTTTTCCTGGGAAAATCATATTCTAGGGTATAAGATAAGCCTCAATACATTTAAAATGATTGAAACCATACAGAGTATGTTCTGTGACAACAATAAAATAAAATTAGATATCAATTACCGAAATCAACTTTTAAATTCTCAAATACGTGGAAATTAAATAAGACACTCCCAAATTACTAATCATCTAAGAAAAAATGACAAGATAAATTTTAAAAAATAATTTGTGATGGAATTAAAATGAAAAAAAAACATACAAAAACTCATGGGATACACCTAATGTAGTGCTCGGAGTGAAATTTAGTGCTTTAAATGACATATTAAAAAATAAGATAAATTTGAAATTAATACCTAAACTTGCATCATAAGAAAAATGAAAAGTGAGTAAATAACAAGCAAACAAAGAAGAGAGGAAATAGTAAATATTGGAACAGAAATTAATTGAATGTAACATAGGAAAAAAATTAAGAAACTCGATAAAATCAAAAGTTAGTCTTTAAAAACATCATAAAATTTAAAAAAACCTTTGGTATGAATGACCAAGTAAAAAGGAGGAAATTCAAATTAAAAAATTATGAATATAAAAGGGAAAGTCAATACTAACTTTATACAAATTTAATAAAAAGATTATAAGGAAACACAATGTATACTTTTATATAAACACATTAGATAACTGCAATGAACTGGACAAATTCCTAGAAAGAGACAAATTTCCTAAACTGATTTAGGAAGAGTTATAAAATCTGAATAGACTTATAGAAAAGGATTGAAGTAGCAATCAAAAAACTTCTCACATAGAATAGCTAAAGCCCAGATGGCTTCATTGGTGAAATCTACTACACAATTCATGCAGAATTAATATCAATCTTCACAATAATAGAAATGGAAGGAATGCTTCCTAAGCCATTCTCTATGACCAAAGTAACGGAAATAAACACTTCTGTTTATGACCAATTGATTTTAAACAAGAGTACTGAGACAATTCAATGGGAGAAACAACATTCTTTTTAATAAATGGTGCCAGGACAAGTAGATATGCTCATGCAAAAGAATGAGGTTGGAGCCCTACCTTACACCATATTAACAAAGAACTCAAAATTGATCATAGACCTAAATAAAAAAGATAAAATCATAAAAATTTAGGAGAAAACATAAGAGCTAATTACCACAACCTTGGGTTATATGTTTTCTTAGACACTATAAAGCTCAAATGACAAAAGAAAAATTAGATAAATTAGACTTCATCAAAATTAAAAGATATTTTGTCTCAGTTGTCATCATCAGAAAGCAAAAAGACAAAACCCAGAATGAAATAAAATATTTTCAAATTATAGTCTGATAAGGAAATTTTATCCAGAATATATAAAGAACACTGACAACTCAAAAAGACATCTGAATTTTTAAATGAACAAAACATTTGAATAGACATCTCTCCAAAGATGATATACAAATCAACAATAAGCACATGAAAAGACGGCCAACATCATTAGTCACCAAGGAAATGCAAATAATAACCACAATGAGATATCACTTCATTCTCACCAGGACTGCTGTAATAAAAAAAGATAATAAGAAGGGTTAGTGTGTGCTCGCTTCAGCAGCACATATACTAAAAGAAGGGTTAGTGAGAATGTGGAAAAATTGGAACCCTCAATCATTGCTGGTGAAATTTTAAATTCTTACCAGTTGCTCTGTAAAATAGTTTGGCAGTTTCTTAAAATGGCAAATATCAAATTATACTATGATGCAGCAATTCCACTTCAAGATATATATCCAAATGAATGAAAATGTGTGTCCACACAAAAAGACATGAATGTGCATAACTCTTATTCATAATGGACAAAAAGTAGAAACAATTCAAATGTACATTAACTAAATGACCACTGAATGTCTATGAATAGACAATATGTTATACACCCATATAATTAGCTGGCAATAAAAAGGAATGAAGTACTGATTTGTGCTACAACATGAACCTTGTAATTATTATGCTATGTGAAAAAAGCCAATCACAAGTGGACACACATTGTATGATTCTATTTACATGAAATGTCCACAGTAATCATATTCTTAGAGACAGGAAGTAAATTAGTGGTCAGCAGTGGCTGAATAGAGGGAGAGATGGGGGGTGACTACTAATGGGTACAGATTTTCCTTTATCAGGTGATGGATATGTTTTTAAATGAGACTATGATGACAGTTGCACAATTGGGGATATCCTAAAAACCACCGTGTTATATACCTGTAAAAGGTGAATTTTATGTTGTGTGAAATAAATTTTAATAAAGTTGTTATTTAAAAAACAATACTTTTAAAAATAATCATACCTGAGAGTGAATTTTGTCTTTCTTATCTAATTTAAAATAGAAGAATTTAAAGCAAAATTAAGCAAAATTTAAAGCAAAAAAAAAGAAGACACCTTTTTCTTCTTCTAGTAGTTTCCTCATCTTAATCGGCAATAAAAAACAACTCAGAAAACCAGAAATGAATGCATACTTCATTTGGAAAAAACTAAGGAAAAGTTATGAGAGCTGAATTCAGTGCAAGATGAGCCAGGAAAAGTAAAAATTGTCTGCATTGGAGGAAAATAAATGGTGGCAACCAAAGGGTCAAGCATATGCTTCCCTGGTTCCATTTCAAAAAGCCTCACTAACTCAATTCCAACTCCAAGGATTCCAGTTTCCGTCCAGCTGTTTAATACCAGAATTCTTATCCAATCTGCTAGTTTTGATTTGCAAGAGTCTTGCCTCACACTACCTCAATGTCCTAGAGATGGAGAAGTCTCCAGAACTGATCAAGAAGAGGGAGGAACTTAGGGACTCTGAGAAACATGGCAGAGTGAGAGACGTCTGCAGATCTCTCCCTCTGAAACAACAATAAGCTGAACATCTAAAACTCAACCAAAAACGCCCAAACTGCACACCAACACAGTAGTGGTTACTAGCGGGGGGAGTAGGAAGGAAGAGTTTGACAGGGCATAGGGGGTCGGGGTAGTCAGTGAAGTGGGTAAACGGGAGCAAATATATGGTAGCTGAAGGAAACTGGACTTTGGGTGGTGAACACACAATAGAATATACAGATGTCAAATGATAACGTACACCTGAAAATTATATAATTTTACTAACCAATGTTACCTCAATAAACTTAGTTTTTAGAAAGTTAAAAAAAAAGAAGAGGGAGGAACTTACAAAACACACTAGCTTGAAATAAAATTCCAAATTATTTCAGCAAATTCCTGAGATACTGAGAGTAGAAAGGAACTCAAACTATACTTTTTACTTTGTCTGTGGTAAGTTCATTGACAGTTTCATCTTAGAACTGATAGGAAAATATATTTTGAAATAGGTATTATCAAAGGTTTAAATATAATCACATATAGAATAGAAACTGAATGTACAGTATGTAAAAAAACTTGATCAATACGTAAAATTTAAGAAAAAAATAAGAAAGTATAAATAAAATATGAAATAAAATTGCATGAAAATGAACAAATATAGAACATGAAATATCAATAAGTTCAATCCCCCTCTTAAAAAAATCATTTCAGTCTTGCTCAAAAAGAAAAGCAAGGTCCTTTGGTTTATAATAATTTATTCTAAATTTAAAAGACAGATTGAAAATAAAGTGATATATCATCAAAAAGCAGTAAAAGGAAAGAAAAAGTGGCAATGTATCACGCAATCAGCATTCAAGATAACAGCATTTTGTAGGAAAAAAATACATTACTTTAAATGTATATATTTATGTACAAAAGATACATTAGACATAAACCTTTTATAACATCTAAATATACAAAGCAAAACTATTGGAATCAAGAAAAACTTTCCAAACTGCCATTGTAATAACAGATTGAGACAGACTGCAGTAACAATTGTAATGCAACTGTAACATAATGTAATGTAATTGTAATGTAGTAACATAGTATTAACAGATTCAGGAAGAGAATAAGGAGTAGAAGGAGAGCTGAAAGAGGAAGAGAAAAAATATCAATATTGTAAATAAAGAGACAAATTTATTAGTTACCATAATTGTATATTATAAAATATTTACTTAGAAAACAATGTAGAAAAATACTTGAAAAACTTCCAGATCTAACCAGAGATGTTCAGTATAGAAGTACCAGATAAAATATAAATATATTCCTTTTATACAGTGATAGTTAATTAAAAAGAATAATGGAAAACATCTCATTAGAAATAATGATGAATATAAAATGAAACTTTACTAGAAAAACATACTATTCTTTAAAGGGAAAAACTTAATTATGTGCCTTTTTCTAGAAACTGGAAAAATAAACTACAGTTCATTTAGAAAAGCAAATGTGCAAGATTGCCATGAATTTTTGTAATAGATATTTAATGAGAGAAAATTTGTCAAGCCAATTATAAAAAGATACAATAAAATTGTTGTAATTAAAAAAGAAAACACCAGAAATGAAGTGGAAATATAGAGAGAGATGCTGGCCAGCTTCCCTCAAAGCAAGCAATCCAAGAGTACAAGCCAGATATTGCAATGCCTTTTCTGATCTATCCTTGAAAGTCACACACCTTCACAACTATAATGTCACATGGTTTATATATTAACCCTATTTGACATGGGATGGGGCTACAGGGGCAAGAATACCAGGAGATGAGGATGACTGGGAGCCATTTTTTAGGATGGTCACAAAATTCTAGTAAGAAACTTCTTAAAACTGTTTTAAGAACATATAACAAATAATCTAAACTTTTGTATTCATGATAAAATAATACATGAAAGGTAAATGGAAACATCAACAACAAATATAGGAAAAATTACTTACGTGGACAGAAAGTTATGGAAACATTACATTCTGTATATGGTTGTAGAATCCCACTCAGTACACCAAGCTTAAATATGCCATCTTTGAAAAGTTTGCCAGTATTACTAATATCAAAAGTCCACTGTACATCTTTTGTTGAAGTATTAAATAAGACAAGATTCTGTTAAGACACAAAAACAGAAATTTATAAAAATTTTAATATGCAATATAAAATTTGGTTGGCAATACCATACCAAATTGATGGGCCTATGCACAAAGTCAAGCAATTAAAAGTGGTAATCATAGATAAAATGTTTTAAAAGTGATGTTAGGCAAACAAAGACATATGCAAACATGTTCATAGCTTATTATTATTAACAACTATGAAAAGCACACAAAGGATAGAGAATGAGGTAAAACAAAAATATCGAAATTATGATGCCAGCTAGCAAGGATGCAGAGTAACAAAAACCTTCATTCATGGTTGTGAGAATGCAAAACGGTACGGTAAAGCATATACCTACCACTTTACCCAGTAATCTCACTCATAATTATTTACTTAAGTGAATCAAAAATTTATGTTCACATGAAAATCTGTATGTAAATGTATAAACAAACAGAAACAAAACAAGATTTCCTTCAACTAATGAATAAACAAAATGTAGTACACATCCATACAATGAATAAAATTCAGTGATAAAATAAGTGAAGTATAATATTAACACAAAAAGATAAATGAATATTAAATATATTTTTGCTAAGTCAAAGATGTCAGATCCAAATGGCTACATATTTTATAATTATATTAATTCCCATCATTCTAGAAATGTAAAATTATATGAATGGAAAAAAAATCAGTGGTTGCCAAGTGTTGGTGGAAGGAAGAATAGTTGACTACAAAGGGGTTACACAGAGAATTTTCACTGTAATGAAACTGTTCTGTATGGTACTGAAGTGTTAGATAAATGATTGTGTACATTTTCTAAAACTCATAGAACTACATACTACAAAGAGTGAACTTAAATGTATGTAAATTTTAAACAATCAATCAAGATGTTGGGAATCCCAGGATGGATCTTAGACTATGACAAACTGTATTACAAATGTATGAAATAATATCATCGATGTCAGTGGGAATGCAGAGGAATGGCTTAAGTAACTTTGAGAAACTATGTTTTGACTAGAAATTATAAAGCAAAACACAAGTTACTCTTTATAAACGATGTACTCTAGTTGGCAAATGTGTTAGCACTTCTAACAGGCTATAGGTTAAAAATTCTGAAACTTTTTTACTAGTGTACTAAGGTTAAAAAATAAGTAAAAAAATAATAAATAAGGAGCCTTTTTGTTGGTAGATGCTACCAAGTAAGCATTGTTAAAGTCTCCCCTCCTGTGGTCATCGAGTCTAAGTAAGAGCCCTTCAAAGAGCCCAAACAGTTGTGGAAGCTCTTCATCGGAGGTTTGAGCTTTGAAACAACCAATGAGAGTCTGGGGAGCCATTTTGAGCAATGGAGAACACTCACAGACTATGTGATGATGAGAGATCCAAAAACCAAATACTCCAGAGGCTTTGGGTTTGTCACTTATGCCACTGTGGAGGATGTGGATGCAGCCATGAAGGCAAAGCCACACAAAGTGGATGGAAGGGTTGTAGAACCAAAAACGGCTGTCTCAAGAGAAGATTCTCAAAGACCTGGTGCCCACTTAACTGTGAAACAAGATTTTTGTTGGTGGTATTAAAGAAGACACTGACGAACATCACCTAAGAGATTATTTTGAACAGTATAGGAAAATGGTAGTGATTGAAATCATGTCTGACCGACGCAGTGGCAAGAAGAGAGGCTTTGCTGTTGTAACCTTTGATGACCATGGCTCTGTAGATAAGACTGTCATTCAGAAATACCATACTGTACATGACCACAATAGTGAAGTAAGGAAAGCCCTATCTAAGCAAAAGATGGCGACTGCACATCCAACCAAAGAGGTCTAGTGGTTCTGGAAACTTTGGTGGTGGTCATAGAAGTGGTTTTGGTGAGAATGACAACTTTGGTCATGGAGAAAACTTCAGTGGTCAAGGTGGCTTTGATAGCAGTTGTGGCAGTAGAGGATATGGTGGCAGTGGGGATGGCTATAATGGATTTGGTAAGTAGGGAAGCAATTTGGGAGGAGGCAGAAGCTACAATGATTTTGGCAATTACAACAACCCATGCTCAAATTTTGGAACCATGAAAGGAGGAAACTTGGGAAGCAGAAGCACTGGCCTCTATGGTAGTGGAGGTCAATACTTTGCCAAACCACAAAACCAAGGTGGCTATGGCGGTTCCAGCAGCAGCAGTAGCTGTGGCAGTGGCAGAAGGTTTTAATCACTGCCAGGAAACAAAGCTTAGTAGGAGAGGAGAGCCAAGGAAGTGACAGAGAAGCTACAGGTTAGAACAGATTTATGAACTCAGCCAAGCACAATGGTGGCGGGGCCTAGCTACTACAAAAAAGATATGTTTTAGATAATGCTCATGTGTATGGGCAAAAAACTTGAGGACTGTATTTGTGACTAAAATTGTATAACAGGTTATTTTAGTTTCTGTTTTGTGGAAAGTGTAAAGCACTCCAACAAAGGGTTTTAATGTAGAGATATTTTTTGCACCCATGCTGTTGATTGTTAATTGTAATGGTCTGATCATGACACTGAGTAAATATGTCTTTTAAAAAATTATAATAAAATAAGCAAGGGAGAAAGAGGAAAGGGTAGAATTAAACTTGTGGTACTGGATTAGAGTCAATGTCAGCAGTATCAGCTTGAACTCATGTTGACAGAGAGTCATGATTGATAAATAGATGGATACATGGATGGATAGGTAATTATACAAATATGTGATAGATAGATAGATAGATATAGATATACATATATTCATGAGTTAGTATACATACAAATATTTCCTGGCTCTATTTGCTGAACGGGTCTAGAACACGACACCTCAAAAGCACCTAGCACACCTATTGCACAGATCTTGATTTCTAAATACCATTCTCCCATAAAAGGTACAGGTGTTTCTTGGAGAAAATGTTGATTCTAGAGTTTGAACAAGTAAAATAAAAGATGAGCCTGGATAATTTACAGTGCCAGAAAGTAAGAGAATGCTTAAATATTATAATGCTGAGAGTATGTTAAAGGACCAGTCTAAAAGAACTTCCAATTACCAAAGCTGGAACAATTTTAGCTACTAAATAAATAATGCAATATTGTATTATAACTGCAAGTATAAAATAAATATATTTGAGTTCATTCTGATATATTATGTAAATAAATAGATACATGATGATAGATAACAGATTAAATAGATGATAGGTAGTAGATAGATAGATAGATAGATAGATAATAGATAGTTGATGAAGAGAATAACTTTTCTTACAGAAAAATTCCAAATGATATTCCCTTCCAGAAAGTGGAGCTTGACCCTGTACCCCATGAGTGTGGGCTGAAATTGACAACTCAGTTCCAAAGTATAGAGTGTAGAAAGAGAACAGTTTCTTCAACTTTACAGTGGAGAAACTTGGCATATATCACCAGTGAAAGTCAATGTTGATATCATGTATTCCCTTCACATAACGTGACAAAAAGGATATTTCACCTCCCTGACATACCTCCTCAAAACCCATGGGAAATAAGAATTCAGTCTAGTCAGGTGGAACACATCAGATACACCAAAATCAGAGAACATTCTGAAAATAATGCCAGACTAGTATTTTAAAACTGTCGAGGTCATAATCCTGTGACGAGGTCATAAAAATATGATGAGGTCACATATCAGAGGAAATGAAATGAAATATGGAATCCTGGATTGGACCCTGAGACAGTAAAAGGACATTAGTGAAAAACTGGTGAAATAGAAATAGAATCTGATGTTTCCTTAAAAATACTGTACTAATGTTAATTTCTTAGTTTTAAAAAAATGTTCTATAGTTGTATAAATTATTAACGTAAGAGGAAGTTGCGTGAAGTATACACGGAAAATCTCAGCACTTTGTTATGTTTTGGTAAATCTGGGAGCTATGAAGATGACTTGTGTGCAGACTCATCTTTCCAGTAGAACATACTATTAAAGTAAAACCTTAAACCAGGCTTTTTATCAACTTTACTCTTCAAAAATTTGAAGCACATAAAATGATCCATAAATTGCGATCACAACAAAATAATGTACTTTGTTTCTTTCTAAAGCATTATTGATTTGAAATATTTAGAATAAAAAAATGAGTAAATTTTACTCCAGATATCTCTTAAGTATTCGAACATCTATTTAGTTCTAATATTCATATACTGTGTAACAAAATTAATTTGCACCTTATAAAGAAAACAACATCTTTTAAAATAGAAGGTGGGCGTAAATCGTACTAGCTATTTAAATGCTTCATTTTCCTCATTCTGAAATTGAGAAAATGGTATAAGACCTCTAAAATACTATCCACTTTCCATATCCTATCCTAAGAATAGTACTGATACAGTCAGCTATAGAGAAACATTCAGTTTGTTTAGTATTTTATTATTTTTCTTTATAATTTTATCAAAATAATACATGTACATAGGTTACATAAATAGCTCAAAAATGCTATAAAAAACAGGTGTCACACACAACTCCTCCTCGTTAACAGTTCTATTTCCCAGAAGCAACCAATTTTAGCCCATTCTGATTTGGATTTTCTCTAATAACTATATCTTATTCTATGGGGTGAAAGGTTAAAGAAGTACAAATTAGTAGTTGATAGTTGGGCACGGGGAGCATGGCATAGGGAATGTAGTTAGCATTAATATGATGGCTAAGTGGAGGGTCAGGGGAGGGAGGGAGCAATTAGGGGGATCGTTTTATGAACGTTATAAATGTTTAACCAATTTACTGTATACTTGAAACTAATTTAAATAAACAAATTTATTTTAAAAAATAATAAATAAATATAAATAAATAAAATAAATGTGATGCTGAAATGGCTTACTTTAGGTTTTTTATGGCTGCCATAACAAATTACCACAAACATTTTAAAAGAATACAAATTTATCATATTACAGTGTTATAGGTTAGAAGTTCAACACAGATATTACTGGACTAAGATCAAGGTGTTAGAAAAAACTACGATTTTCTTCTAAGGTTCAAAATTTCTGGAGGCTCTAAGGAAGAATTTCCTTCCTTGCCACTCCCAGTTTCTAGAGGTCAGACACATTCTTTGGCTGGTGGCCTCCTTCCCCTATCTTCAAATCCAGCAACATCACAACTCTCCACCCTTCTATTATCACATTTCCTTCTGATCACAGTCAGGAAAGGTTCTCTGTTTTTAACCACTTCTGTGAGAAGACTGGGACCACCCAGGTAATCTAGGATAATCTCCCTTGCTCAGGATCCTTAATCTTAATGACATTACACATTAGCAAATTATTTTTTGTAATATAAGGTAGCGTACTCACAAATTCTGGAGATTAAGAATTGGACAACTTTGGAGGCTATAATTCTGACTACAGCATGGCTATTTCATGATTTATCAGATTTAGATATCGTGTCTTGATTGTCACTAGTAAAGATGACGATTTAGCTCATTTGTACTACCACCACTACTCTCCCCACCTTCTAATTTGGGATACTTATAGTATTTTAATTCTTCCATTAGTCACCTGTAACTTTAAGCAATGTATTTATATATCTAGTTCTTTCTCCATCACCTTTAGACAATTCCCTCTAATCACCAACCATGTAAAACGAGTTTCACTCCTCTTTCTTCTACCATCCTCAAAGCCTTCTGTCAACTTAACCTTCACATACACACTGTACATATCATACACATGCCATTTTACATATACTACGTTATATATAATCACATTTTAATTCTGTTCCATAAGCATATTAAGACTTCTCTGTATTATATATTTTATTCTGACTCTGTAAATGTCATTCATGGCAAATCCGGTATATTATCGTCATATTTCCTTCTATGTGGGGCCAATGTGACTCTTGCCACTCAAGGAGGAAGACTCTCATTGTCTAGATCATCTTTTATCATACCCACTGAATAAAATTATGATATAAAATAATCTTGCATTTATGAAGGGATTGTTTTACTTTGGAATTCAATCCAATTCAGTTCACTAGATTCCTTTCTAACCTCACATACAAGGACTTTTGCATCCTTGAAGTTATATTACAGTTAGCAATTTTCCTGACACTTTATGCTTAACACAGTCACATTTAAATTCCAGAAGAGGTTTTTTATTATTTTCTAACTACAATTTCATGTACACTCTGCTATTATTTTATGGATGTAATGTTAAGTAGTTTCTCCAGATAAATTTTCTTTAAGCTATAGAGGTTCAACATTTATTGTAGGAAAATCAATATATAAGACAGAAAAGGCAAACTACGAATACAAATTTCTACAATGTATACATGAACTTCCTTCTTATGCATGTCTCTCTTTTTTCTTTCTAGATGGATTCATAATTAGAAGAGAGGCAGAGATATAGAGTAAGAAAAAAAAGAGTAGATTATCACAGAAGTCACTTTCTTATATACCTAGACTTTTTCAAATTTTATGCTTCTCATGACATTTCCTTACCTGTATGGAACATTTTTCACATTAATTTTAATCATAGCTTCCATTTGCACAAAGAAAGAGGGACAATTTAATTCTATTTAAAATATTTTGAGTAGTCCTATTAAATATATGCATCTATAAAATGAATGGTTTTATGTGTTTGTATACTTTGACAATTCTGAGAAATCTGAGGTATATATATTATATATAACACATATGCTATATATATGTTATATATAACATATATACATCTGAGAAATGAGATATATATGTATATATGTATGCAAGCTACATATACATGCAAGTTCTCTAAAAATGAAAGTATTTTTCTAACATATGCTTCATAATAATCAACTCAACAAACCACAATCAGAAAAACAGTTGTGAACTGTACCAATTCTCTATACCTACCTGAGTTACTGTGACCTTCTTATTAGGATTCATAGCATATGATGGAATTACAAATGTAAAATCAGTGCTGGATAAATTCAACGGTGCTTGCAATACTGTAAGAGGAAAGTAAATAGACTGATAAAATACTAATAGATACAAGCTCATAGATATTCCTTACCATACTTTCAATATGAAACAATAAAATTCCATTATTTTTTATTGTTACACTCTCATCAAAACAAAAATAAATAAATTTTAAACATTTTTAGAATACCTTGGTTTACCATATCTATAAAGTTCCAATTTTTAATTTTAATGGTTACTACAAGTAAAATAGAAAAATTACTCTTGAGACAATAAAAGAATATGACATAAGAAATAGTGAGCAGAGAAAAAAGTAAACAAAGTTAAAATCATCTCCATACTAGAGTTTGACCAATGCAGTACAGAAGTGAAAAGAAACACAGACAGAAAAAATATGGGAATAAAGGGAACAGATACAGATTGCATATCTAATATTCATACATGAAACATAAAATGAATTGGTGGAATCTGCAAAAAATACATGAGAGAAGATATCTGATGGAAAAAACCTTATCTTTTTTAATAGATTTATTTTTTAGAGCGATTTTAGATTCACAGAAAAACTGAACAGAAGGTGAAGAGATTTCCCATATCTCCCTTGCCCCCACACATGCATAGTCTACTCCATTATCAACAATCCCACCACAGTGGTACATTTGCTATAATTGGTGAACCTACAATGATACATAATTATTATAAGTCAAAGCTCACTGTTTACGTTAGGGAGCACTTGTGACAGTGAACATTCTATGGGTTTGAACAAATGTATAATGACATATACCCACCATTATAGTATTATACAGAGGAGATTCATTGCCCTGAAAAAATCTTCTGTGGTCTACCTATTCATCTCTCTCTCCCCACATCCCCGGGAAACCACTGGTCTTTTCATTGTCTCCACAGTTTTGCCTTTTCCAGACTGTCATACACTTGAAATGATACAGTATATAGCCTCTTGATATTGGCTTCTTTCACTTAGTAATATACATTCAAGGTCCATGGGATCTTGAATGTATATTGACCTGTATAAATGACCTGATAGCTCATTTCTTTTTAGAGCTGAATAACAGTCAGGGCATACCAAAGTCTGGCCATTCACCTACTGAAGGACATCTTAGTTGCTTCCAAATTTTAGCAATTATAAATAAATGTGCCATAAACATTTGTGTACAAGTTTTTGTGTGTACATAAGTTTTCAACTCCTTTGGAAGAATAACAAGGAGCAGGATTGGCTGGATCCTATGGTAAGAGTATGTTTAGTGGTAAGAAATAACCAAATGCCCTCTTTCAACGTAGCAATATCATTCATCATTCCCATTAGCAATGCAATCTCACCAGCAATTGCATTCTCCCCAGTTCCTGTTATTCCACATCTTCTCCAGCATTTAGTGTTGTCAGTGTTCTGGATTTTGGCCATTCTAATAGGTGTGTAGTAGTATCTTAGTGTTTTAATTTGCATTTTCCTGATGCATATAATGTGAAGTATTTTTATATGCTTATTTGCCATTTGTATATCTTCTTCGGTGAGGTGTATGTTGAGATCTTTGGCCCATTTTTCAATTGGTTTGTGTGTTTTCTCCTTGAGTTTTTGAGTTCTCTGTATGTTTTGGATAGCAGTTCTTTCTCAGATATATCTTTTGCAAATATTTTCTCCCAGCCAGTGGCTTGTCTTTTTGGCACTTGACGGTGTCTTTTGCAGAGCAGATATTTTAAATTTTAATAAAGTCCTGCTTATCAATTCTTTTTTCATGGATCTTGCCTTTCTTGTTGTATCTAAAATGTCATTGCCAAAGCCAAAGTCACCTAGATTTTTCCTGTTATCTTCTATGAGTTTTATAGTTTTGAATTTTCCATTTAAGTCTGTGATCCATTTTGAGTTAATTTTTCTGAAAAATGTAAGAACTGTGTCTTGATTTGCTTTTTGTTTTTGCTTGTGGATATCCAGTTGATATTTTGAAAAGGCTACCTTTTCTGAATTGTATTGCCTGTATTCTATTGGCAAAGAACAGTTGACTAAATTTCTGTAGGTCTATTTCTGGGCTCTCTTTTCTGTTCCACTGACTATTTGTCTATATTTTTGCCAATACCAAACTCTCTTGATTATTGTACCTTTGTAGTAAATCTTGAAGTCAGATAGTGTCAGTCCTCCAACTTTGTTCTTCTTCAAAAGCGTGTTGGTTACTGTGCGCCTCTTCCTTTACATCTAAACTTCAAATCAATCGTCAAAATCCACAAAATAACTTGCTGAGAATCTGATTGAGATTGCATTGAATCTCTAGATCAAGTTGGAAAAAACTGCCATCTTGACAATAGTGTTTTCCTATACATGAACATGATATATTACTTCATTTACTTAATTCTTCTGATTCTTTTTGTTTCATAGGTTTCCTCATATAGATCTTGTATATATTTTGTTAGATTTATACATGAGTATTTCATTTTGAGGGCTGTTAATGTAAATAGTACTTTCTATTTAATTTCAAAATCCATTTGTTCATTACTGGTATACAGATAAGCAATTGACTTTTGTATATTAACCTTGTATCCTGCAACCTTACTATACTTTTAGGAATTTTTTTTTTATCAGTTCTTTTAGATTTTCTACACAGACAATCATGTCATCTGTGAACAGACAGTTTAGTTCTTCTTTTCTAATCTGTATAAACAATTCATAAATTTTAAATTGCGCATTCTGAATTGCATGATAAAATCTCGTGGGCATCCCGCTCCATCCCGCCTGGGATGTGAATCATCCCTTTGTCCAGTGTACCCATGCTGCATATGCTCTCAGCCTGTTGGTCACTTAGTAGCCATCTTGGTTATCAAATGGGCTATAACAGTATCACACGGCTTGTGTTCAAGTAACCCTTATTTTATTTAATAATGTCACATTCATATAACTTTTATTACATTATATTGTTATAATTGTTTTATTTCATTATTAGTTATTATTATCTCTTACTGTGCCTAATTTATAAATGAAGCTTTATGACAGGTATGTATATCCAGAAAAAAAAATGTCAGATATATAAGGTTTGGCATTATCCATGGTTTCAAGGGTCTACTAGGTGTCTTGGAACTTATCCTTCGTGGTTAAGGGGGCTCTACTGTAAAAAGATCACTGACATCTGCCAGACAAATACAAAACCTTGGTGATAAAGGCAAAGTTCATGAAAAGATAATTTATATAAGAAATATATAATTAATAGCATAGGTAGAAATTTCAATCCATAAGCAATTGAAAAAATGAAAATTGAAATATGTACTTTAAATCACATAGAAAAATATCTAATTTCTTTAATTCAATGCAGGTTAGAGTTTACACTGAAAGAGGGGTAAAAAAGCACAACTCTTTTCAAAAGCCCTTTTGCAAAATGCTTCAATAGCTTTAATATGTATACTTTAGAAGGAATGCAGTCGATTCAGAGATAAGGACAAGAACCATATCGTTTCACTCATATGTGGAATATAAAACAGAAAGTAACAAACAAGACAAACAAACTCATAGACACAGACAACAGTATGGTGGTTACAAGAGGGGAAGGAGTGCAGGGGGAGGATGAAGAGAGTAAAGGGGGTCAAATATATGGTGACAGAAGAATACTAAACTTTGGGTGGTGAACACACAATGCAATATACAGATGATGTATTATAGAACTGTACATTTGAAACATATACTGTTATTAACCAATATTAGCCCAATAAATTTCATTAAATAGAAAAAGGAAAAATATAAATAAGGAGAAAGTATTATACACAAAAATGTTCACTACTACAATAGTTATATTAACAAGAAAATAAAAAGAAGGAAAGAACTTAAATGCTTCTGATTATGCTTAAGTAACCTATAAGAGACACCTACTGGATGAAATATTCTATAATAGTTATCAGTGTTAACTTATATAATTAATAAAGGTCTATAACATCCAAGTAAAAGTTTATATTAAGAGTGAACAGATTTCAACTTAACATAAACAGTAATATCGCAACTATGTTAAAAAAGAAGCTAATAAAAGCCAAGTACAGAACAAGAGTAAAATACCAACATATTAATAATAGTATGTTCTAAATATGCACACTGCAGATGATAGTTTATGTATTTCTAAATTTTGCAATTTTCCTTAATAATGATATATTATTTTTTAATTTCTAAATAAGTACAATTTTATTTTATTTTTCACAAAAGTAATTTACCCTTTGTTTCTCTAAAAGGATATCTTAAAACAAGGGAGAAAACTTTAACTTCATGGAGCCTCTCTACCAGCTGTGGAATTCTTAATTCTGTATTTTAAATAGGAGTGAAATAAATTTCTATATTGTATTTGCTACCTTAATGAGGCTTCTATTACTAGGTGCCAAGTGTAATTATTAACTGATCACTATTTTATTATTGACAACTCAATGTCAGAACTACAAAAACAAAATACAGTATAATATAGGCTAGAGTTAATTTTTATGAAAAATTAAGCATATATTATAAACTACAAAGCCAAAGCTTTTCAAAAGTATGGCTTGCAGAATGCATCAGATTTATATGTGAATATTTGGAGAAAATGAGTAAATACTCAACAAATATTTCAAAGTTTTAATATATTTATCCTTCTTTATATATATTTAGTCCTTTGGCACTTTGGAAAAATATATTTTCTAAAATAAATTTCCATCCTTTCATTTTCTATCCAATGTATTTTGTTTTAGTAATTTAAATTTTAATTTAATCATTTAAAAACTGCCCACACAATAAAGTACTAATCTTTTTTAAAAAATTATATCTTATTTTTTAAGCAATGATCACTCACCTGGTTATATCCATGCTATTAATCAAAATGCAATCCCACAGACTCAATTTAAATGAAACACACAGGAATCATATCATAATTTTACTTTCTAATATTTCTTTTTTTAAAAAAATATATTCTAATTTTTAAACTTTCAGCTGCTGAAGTTGAACATTTGGTTTCTACACATCAACTGAATGTTTCATATTACATACCAGTAGCTTGAACATAACATGGTCGAATAAGTGGTGTTGCCTTTGGAGTCACAGCAGATTTCGACAAATGACGTTGAGTGTAAAGTTCTGAAGCCTCAAAGAAATTAATTCGAACTTGAAAGCTAAATTCGTATGCTGCCACCTGACAGATAAAAAGTACATTACACCTATGACTATTTCTGCTGTAAGAAATTTGAAATACTAGTTTTATTGTAAATATGTAATGTATACAAAACCTGATGACTTGATATATATACATAATGAAATAACAGCACTATCAAACTAATTAACATATCTATTACCTAACAGTCCCCTTATTTATTGTGTGTGTGTGTGTGTGTGATGAGAACACTTAGGATATACCTTCTTGGCAAATGTCAAGTATAAAGTATAGTATTGTTACCAGAACTACCATATTACCCAGCAATCTTACTTCTAGGTATTCATCCTAAGGAATGGAAATCAGGATCTTGAAGAGATACCTGCACTCCTATGTTCATTACAGCATTATTCACAGCAGTAAAGCTATGGAAATAACCTAAATGTCCATCAAAGGATGAATGGATAATGAAAATGTGGTATATGCAGTGGAATATTCCATGTATTCCATGCAGTGGAATATTGTTCAGCTTTAAAAATAAGAGAACCTTCTATTTGCAATAACATGGATGGACCTGAAGAACATTATGCTAAGTGAAATACACCAGACACAGAAAGACAATGTATGATTTCACTTATATGTGGAATCTAAAATAGTCAAACTCGTAGAAGCAGAGAGTAAAAAGGTGGTTACGAGGGGCTTCAGGGAGGGGAAGGTGGAGAGATGTTGGTGAAGGAGTACAAAGCTTCAGTTATGCAAAATGAATAAGTTCTGGAGAGCTAATGAAATACTATAGATTTAGTAAAACAGCCATTTAGAAAAAGAGTTTCAAAAAGAAAATTATTTTGTGACATTGAAAGTACATTTTTCAAAATGAGACTTGGTTTATTTTTCATGAGTCCAAAAATAATTCTTAAAAATAAAAATACATAAAATAAATCTAAAAATAATGTTATTAATTCAAAATGAACCAAAGACATAAATATAAAATCGAAATATATAAACTTTGTAGAAGAAAATATAGAAGAAAAAAATCTCTGTGATCCCTGGTTAGGCAGATTTCTTTGCAATATCAAAAGAACTATTTTTAAAAAATGATTAAATTGTCTTATCAAAATTAAAAACATCTGTTAAAGATAATGTTAACAAATAAAATTGCAAGCCAGACACACATTTCTGGCAAAAAAAATGACATATTATCACATGAAAATATGTTCAACATCATTAGACATTAAGGAAATGTAAATTAAATGAAAAGAGTTAACACTTGACACCTATCACAATGGCCTAAACAAAAAGGACACACTGTAGGACATCTGGTTCTGTTCATACATCCATCGAGACATTTAGTACATGACAAAAGGTCTTTGAAATTTGGTACTGTCTAAAACATCCATGCTTAGAAAATGTCCCTGGGTTCAAATAGCCCATAATGTTTATTTCTATGTTTGGTTTACAGGATTAATACATAAAAAATACTATCATGTTTTATTAGTTCAATAATTATATTGCGGCTGTACTGTCAATTGCCTCAGTAGCCTAGCTATTAGCACATGGGGTTAGGTAGGTGGGTCAGGGTTGAAATCTTGCAGCAGAATGAGATTTATTTGAACTATGGACCAAATGTTTCCATGGACAGGACCAAAGGTCCACTAATTAAATGACATTACCAGGTACTGAAAAGATATGAGCACCTAATACATTTATGTATTGCTGATAGAATGTAAAGATCTCTAGTCATTTTGGAAAACAGTTTTCCAGTTTCTTAGAAAATTAAATACTTAACATAAGGCCCAAAACTTCCAACCTTAGGTGTTTACCAAAGAGAAATGAAAACTTATTCATACAAAAATCTGCATGTAAATGTTAATTGTGGCCTTATTCATAATTGCCAAAACCCAAAAACAAGCCTAATTTCCTCCAAATAGTAAATGGATAACAAATTTTGGTAAATCCAAATAATAGGATACTTTTTTAACAATAAAATGGAATGAACTACTGTTACACATAATATGAATGGATTTCAAATTCATTATTCTTCGTAAGAGATGCCACACTAAAAAGGCAACATACCTTATCATTCCGTTTATATAAATGAAAAGGCAAAATTAAACAAACAAAATGAGATCAGAGTTTGCCATGAACTGGAAGTGAGGGAGAGGCTGACTACAAACAGGCACAAGAAAAATTTAGGGAAGGTAATGGAACTGCTCTCTATACTGATTTTCATATTTGCTATAAAACTGTATAATTTAGAAATATTTATATAACAAAGAGAATTTTACTGCATCACATTTTAAAAATAAATGAAGTTAAAGCTAATTCCTTAGCTCCGATTTTTACACATCTGGATTCAAACTCTAAAACAGACTAGCGATATATGCAGTTACTCAAATGAATCACAGAAATGAATACTAGAGCTTCATAACATTGTGGCAATTATATAGTGTTAGCCTTCATTTTTAAATGAATACTCTGTAGTCTAGCCTTGATAAAAACACAGTTGGCATCAAAGAAAAGAAAAAGAGCCCATTTTGATGTTTATGGCTCACACCAAAATGAAAGGAAAGGGTAATATCAGCCAAAAATGGTGGACAGCCAGCTTCAAATGTCCAATCCCTCCACACAAACACTGAAAAACAAGCAAAAGCTGTCAGGATCAACTTTCTTTAGAACTCTGGAAAATAGTCAATGGTTTACAGCAACTAAGTGAATACTGAATCAAGAAAAAGACAACTTTAAAACAGCAGGAAAGCTTTATGGCACTTTTACGTGCCCTTGTGCCTCTCCCTTCCTGACTCAGTGGCAATCTTGAAGATGGCTGCCTGTGTCCCAATGTCAGACCCTGGTATCTGGTTTTGGATAGAGCAGAGCAGACCTTATTCACAAATCATTGTACTTGTCTATTTTAACCTGTCTGGGGCTACCTGAAGGACTGACGCAAGATGCCTGTCTTGGTTTTGCCCGACTTCAAACTCGCTCAGATCAGAAAAGCAGTAGACTTTGCTCAAAAGTATTTCCAGACAAAAAAAAATTTGCAGCCACAAAGGACAAAAGATTATGGTGGAGACATGTGAGAGCAGCCTAAAGCTTGTAAAGAAAAAGCTGGGGAAAGCATTTCTTTGGAAAATTAGGACATTCAAAAGCACCCATGCACTGGAGAATTTAGAAAGCCACAAGCATGTGCAGGACAGGGTACATGCTCAGAAAAAATTTGAAGACTCTAAGATATCACTTTTTTCTGTTCGCTCGGCTAAGTGCAATCAGGAAGTTGAGGCAAAAACAATTATAAATGGCCTGGCTAACTGCTAAATAAGTGCACTGGCACAGAGCCAATCTATAAGGAAATCTTTATCAAAACATTAGCTGAATACAAGTTAAAGGAACAGAGACGTCAGTGACAACACACAGCAAAGAACACATTCTTTGCAAACAATAATTTGTTAAAGTCTCTAAAGAAAAGGATGACTGCAGCCTTCAACACTCAAGGACAATGAATCCTAAGAAAGGCAGATAAAATCTTATTTCCAGTTACTATATTATAATATTTAAATATCCAGTTTTCAACAACAAAATCACAATGCATACACAAAGAAACAAAAAAGCATGGCCCATTAAAAGAAAAAAAAAATGACAGAAAGCATCCTGGAAGACTTATTAGAAAAAGATTTTAAATCCACTGTCTTAAATATGCTCACGGAGCTAAAGGAAACAAGAAAAAAGGGAAAAGGAAAACATAAAATGATATATTTTTAAAATGAGACTATCAACAGATAGAATAAAAATCAATGAAAAATTCAACAAAACTTTAAGCCAGACAGAAAAATAAAAAAAATATATGACATAAATAACTAAAATAAAAAATGAGTGTGAACTTTACTATCAACCTTACAAAAAAAGGGATTCAAGGGGAATTTTATCAACAATTATATACCAATACAGAAAATAATCTAGATGATATTGACAGATTCACAGAAAAACAAAAATTACCAAAACTGACTCAAGAAGAAACAGAAAATATGAACAGACCTGTAGAATTGTAGAATGATTCAATAAGACTCCCCAGCAGAGAAAATTTCTGGACCAGATAGATGGCTTCACTGGTAAATTCTACCAAACATTTAAAAAATTAACACCAATATTTCTCAAACTCTTCCAAAAAAAAAAAAAAATAGAAGAGGAGGAAAAATTTTCTGACTCATTCTTTGAGGTCAACAGTCCCCAGATATCAAGGACAAATGAAGGCACCACAGAAAACAAAATTACAGACCAACATCCCTTATGAATATAGATGATACAGTCCTTTGGAAATACTAGTAACCGAAATCTAAGAGCATATTATAAGCATTATATACACCTTGACCAAGTGGGAATAAATCCCACTTGGTCAAGGTGTATATAATGCTTATATAAGATTGCAAAGGTAGTTCAATATACAAAAATCAATCAATGAAATACTCCACATTAATTGAATGAAGTGAGGAGGGACCCATACACACTTGGTCATGGCAATTGATAGAGAAAAAAAAAAAAAACACTTGACAAAATCCAAAAGTCTTTTATGATTAAAGCACTCAGAAAATTAGAAATAGAAGAGAACTTCCTCATCATGCTAAAGAGCACTTATGAAAAACCTAATATTTTATGGTGAAATACGAAAAGTTTTTTCCCTAAGATAAGGGACAATACAAGGATATCCACTTTCACCAATGTTATTCAATATTGTACTGTAAATTCTAGCCAGAGCAATTAGAAAAAAAGGGAAGTGAAGGGGAGGATACAAGGCATTCAGATTGGAATGGAAGGATTAAAACTATATGTATTGGCAGATGAAATAATCCTATATAAAGAAAATCATAAATAATCCACAATAAAGTTGACAGACCTAAAAAATGATTTCAGCAAAGTTGCAAAGTACAAGTTCAATAAATAAAAATCCATTGTGTTTCTGCATACTAGCAATGAACTCTCTGAAAAATAAAATAAGTAAACAATTTCATTTATCATAAGATCCAAAAGAATAAAATTCCTAGAAAAAAATTATCCAAATTGGCGACAAACTTGTACACTGAAAATCACACTACATTGTTGAAAGAAGCTAAAGAATTTCTACATGAATGGAAAGTCATCCCATATTCATTGATAGACTTAATATTGTTTAGAAGTCAGTACTACTCTAATTCATTGTGATCATTATTAAAATTCCAATGACCATTTTTGTAAAAATGAAAAGGCCAATTGTTAAATTCCTAAGTAAAGCTAAGGCCCCAATTAGCCAAAACAATCTGGAAAAATAAGAATAAACTTGGAGGACTCACATTTCTGGATTCGAAACTTACTATAAAGCCTCAGTAATCAAAACAGTGTCATACTGGCATAACAATAAACATGTAGACAAATGGAATAAAATTGAGAATCTAGAAATAAGCCCATATATCTATGGCCAATTAATTTTTTACAAGGGCACCAGGACATTTCAATGGAGAAAAAACTTGGACCCTTATCTTATACCATATACTAAAATTAAATCAAAATGAGTTAAAAACCTAAATGCAAGACCTAAAATTATAAAACTCCTGAAAGAAAACTTAGAAGGGCAAACTTCATTACACTGGACTTAGCAATGATTTCTTGAATATGATACTAAAAGCACAGGCAACAAAAGTAAAAATAGACTAATGGAACTACATCAAACACAAAAATATTTGTGCATCAAAGGAAACAATCAAGAGTGCAAAGGCAACTGATGAAATGGGAGAAAATATTTGCAAGTCATATGTGATAAGGGGTTAATACCCAGAATATAAAGAACTCCTACAACTCAACAACAAAAATTCATCACCCAATTTTAAAAAAGGACTTGAATGGGTATTTCCTCAAAGATAATATACAAATGGCCAACAAGCATGTGAGAAAATACTCAACATCAGAGAAATGCAAATCAAAACTGCAATAAAATATAACCCCACACCCATGACCATGACTACAATAAAAATAATAATAATAAAAATAATGCATTGGTGAGAATGTGGAGAACTGGGACCCTTGTGTACTATTGGTAGGATAGTAAAATGGTGCTACAACTATGGAAAACAGATAGAGGTTCCTCAAATAGCTAAAAACTAGAGCTGCCATTTGATCCAGCAATCCTACTTCTAGGTATATATCCAAAAAGATTTAAAAAGAGGATCTCGAAGAGATATTTGCATACCTATCTTTATAATAGCACTATTGAAAATAGCCAAGAGGTAGAAGCAAAGGAAATGTCCATTGACTGATGAACTGAATAAATAAAATGCAGTATAAATATTATTCAGCCTTAAGAATGAGGAAAATCCTGTCCCATGCTACAACATGAATGATTCTCAAGGAGATTATGATAAGTGAAATAATCCAGTCACAAAAAGACAAGTAGTGTATGATTCCACTTAAATGAGGTACCTAAAATAGTCAGTTTTATAGAAACAAAGTAGAATGGTGGTTGTCAGGGTCTGGGGGGAAGAGGGAAAGAGGAGTTGTTTTTTAATGTATACAGAGTACCAGATTTGCAAGATGGAAAAGTTAGATTTGTTTCACAAAAACGTGAATATAACTTAACAGTACTGAACTGTACACTTAAAATGGTTAAGATGCAAATTTTATGTTACATGTTTTGTTTTACCATTAAAAAAGGAAAATCTAAAACATTGTGTTAAGTGAAAGAATCCAGACACAAATGGCCACACATTGTATAATTCCTTTTATATGAAATATCCAGAATAGATAGATCCATAGAAAATAAATGCAGATCAGTGGTTGCTAGGGGCTGACAGAAAGAAGGATGGGGGAAAACTGCTTAATGGGTAAAGGGTTTTACTTTGGAGTGATGGAAATGTTTTGAAAAGAGATAGAGCGGGTGGTTATACCATATTGTAAAGGCACTAACCATCACTGAACTGTTTACTTTAAAATGGTTAATTTTATATTATATAAATTTTTCCTCAATAAATTATTTTTTAAAAAATAAATGAAGTCATTCAGAGGTTTCCAGAAATTCCTCAGGCGCCCACCATTTGATGATCTCAAGGTTCTATAGAAATAAAAAAATAAGTCTATTTTTGCAAAATGATTGAGAGACTATATTATATTAGGTCACATATGAGATTATTCTATTTACTAAAACTAAACAGCTTAACTATTCTTTCTACCTAATATTCTCCTGTCTTTAGATGGATGCCTATGAAAGATAAATAGCTCACTTGAAAATTGAAAGGCTTAAACCTTTCAATTCTAACTGGTAATTTCCTCCCTCACCCTGAACTCATCAATTAAAAATTGAAGAACCAGGGGGAGGGTGTGTGTGTAGGATTTAGAAGTGGTTCCAGCCCCAAATATCTAGTTTTGAGATTATAAATTTAAAAAATTTTGCAATTTATTAGAAATTTTAAATTACAAAAAACAAAAACATATAAAATAATTGAAAATACAACTGAAGTAATGTCAGTGCTAAAATATTTATATATGTAAACATTATTACTGTATTTCAACTTAATTATAAAATATGAAAATGATCAAAATTCATTTTTTCTAAAGACTCATTTTTTAACTATTTTTTAAATTAAAATCTAGCATTCTTTACGTTTAAAATAATTTTTAAAATACCAGTCTAGCAACTGTTGCTCTATGATTTCTTGATAAGTTTGTAGGAGTGAGGAGGAGGAAAACAGGCAAGAATGGCAAATGTTTTAAATATGTAAGAAAGGAGAATAATAGAACCACTGATATATCTGAGTTTTGAAGATCATCACAATAAGAATAGATGGTTTCAGAGGTACATATACCTAGTGCTGTGTTATACTCATAAAGCCCACGCTGACAATCTGAAAAGATTTAAATAAAGAGCTAAATAATAAAAGGAGTATATACTTATCTCGTATTACCCTACCAGAAAAAAACACTTGGGCTTTAATTTTGTTTTATTTAACATTAGCTGGCTGCCATGGTCTGAAAGTGTCCCCTCCCACCCCAAAATTCATATGTCAAAATTCTAATCCCCATAGATGCTAGTATTAGGAGGTGGGACCTTTGGAAGGTGCTTAAGCCATGAGTGTAGAGCCCACATGAATGGGATTAGTGCCTTATAAAAGAGACTCTCCCTGGCCTCTTATACGATGAGGACACAGCAAGAAGTCTGTGACCCAGAAAAGGGTCCTCATCCTACCATGCTGGCACTATGATTCTGGACTTTCAGTTTAGCCTCCAGAACTCTGAGAGATAAACTTCTGTTGTTTATAAACTATCCATTCTGTGGTATTTTGTTACAGCAGCCCAAACAGATTAAGACACTGGCCACACGACTGCCAATTCCATCTCCTGTCACAGATTTTTTTGGTAAATAGTCTGTTCTCATAACAGAATTATAGAAGCATAAAAATATCATAGCATGTTTTATTTTCATGGATGTTTCATTTATTTTAACAAATCAGAGCAAGCAACTCATTCCCATGATAATCTATTTCAGCAGTGATACCAGCACACAGATGTCAGGGAGTAAATTAAATAAAGATATATTTCATGTACATATGCTACCTGCTTTCATCTTTCAGTCTTTAAAACAAAACAAAACAAAACTTTGCTTGATTTTATTTCCCCTGGAATTTCTCATTATTATTCATCAGCGAGTAGCTATATTTTGTCTCATTTCTATTTTTCCTCTTCTGGTCTGTCTTTGTTTTTCTTACTTTCAGTATAAATATAAACCTATACTTTCTATTATATGTATTTTTTATAGTATTTATATTATTTTTAGGCTACTATCTTAGTCTTCAAATTTTTAAAAATAATATGGACTCATGTTTTAAAGTCAAATAATACCTAAAAGTATGTTTCCCAAGCCATCATCCTCCTCAGACTGGATGGATAAAGATGGGTTCCCAATGGAAGAAGCTGAGGGTAATGGAGGAGGAGGTCAATGGAAACATGAAGACATAGAACTGAGAGGCCAAGGTTCTGGATGGACCCCCATATAGATACTGCAGTCAAAAAATGAGAGAAGTAGGGTGCAGAATACACAATGAGCCTGGCTGGTAGCAATGTCCAGATATTATTACTCTGAGTAAGGGTAAGTGGTAAACTCGCTTACTACAAAGTTCAAAGAAGCAGCAATTTTTTAACAAGTAAAGACCATCTAGAAAAATCAACCCAGGGAGCAGAGCTTCCAGAAAGTATCACCTCTAGAGCCACGCTCCAGATCCACAGAGGATAAAAGATACAGTGCCTTAGAGAAACCACAAAGGGAAAAGAAGCCCTAAAAAGAAGCAAGGACTTATATAAGTTTAGGGATCCTAGAGGACAGAGAGGAAAGGAAAGAAAGCCAGGTGTGAGGGAGCTCAGAGCTAGTAGAGATGAGAACTTATTTATAGAGGGTTCCACTTTGGGGATGACTGAGGTAAAGAGTGGTCATGATGGATTAACTCCTGACAGTCTCTGGGTATTAAGTCTTGACTTTCATTGGTTCCGTTGCTGGGTCCTAAAGTCAGTGATGATAGGAGTGGAAGATTGGAGTAATGGGAGAGTTTTAACACAGAGCATGACTGTGGGCTTCATCCAAGAATATGTGAAGTTGTTGATGATGATGATGATGTTGGTAATCTCAGCCTTTAATTGTTTATTTTAGAAAATATATATTTTCTAACTATATATATTTAGAAAATATATATTTTCTAAAATACTGAGTGCTAAATTCACAGAGCTGAGTCAATCCCTGCCTTCTCTAACTGCCAATTGTATGTATGTGGGAAGTCATATGGGACTTGTCTTCTCTTAACTCACATCTTTACAGTTAACATAAAATGTGTTTTAATCCAAGGTAGCTCTGTAATTACTCAGAATGCAAAATTGAGGGGTTCCATGATTTATTCACCCATGTAAGCGTTATCCCCTCAACAAAACTAAGAATATAATACATCTTTTACACAGAAACTCCATGACACATAGAAAAAAAGATGAGTTCTATCACTGTGAAACAACTGAGGTTTCCAATAAAGAATAAATACTGAAAGTTTTGTGATATGTGCCATTCTAAGTGCTTTCCTAGATGCTGTCATTCAAACAGAGGAATACCTCAAGTTGAAAAATAATATTCTGATGAAGAAAAGAATTCAGTCTTCTGGCCGATGTTGGTAGACAAAAATGCTTATAACTAGAAAAGGGGCAGGCGACATTTAAATGCCCTCTATTTTAATCCTTGAAGGATCTTTCCTAGCTTCCTGTAAGAAAGATTATAAATCCAGAATAACCACTGTGAAATGTTTACCCAAAGGTTTCATATCATGAAAAGGCACACAAAGGTTGGTGAAAAACAGAAAAGAATGAATAATTCTCTCTCATTTTCAAGAGCTTTAGTGAAAATATAGAGCAGCAGAGATGAGAGCTGTAGAGAGCGTAAAAATAGGGGAAGATCTATACCAGAGCTGTCAAATACAACTTTCTGTGATGATGGAAATGTTCTGCACTTTCTAATAGCCATG
This sequence comes from Pteropus vampyrus, assembly GCF_000151845.1. NCBI lineage: Eukaryota > Metazoa > Chordata > Mammalia > Chiroptera > Pteropodidae > Pteropus > Pteropus vampyrus. Next base: position 757,790 of record NW_011889448.1, on the reverse strand, counting down.
TGTAGATATTGAGAACTTGAAATGTGGTTATTTTGACTGGGAAAATACATTTTTAATTATATTTAATTTTAAATAATTTAAGATTTAACTTAGATATCCACATACGGCCAGTGGCTACCATATAGGGAAGCACAATGCTACACACTGGCCCAAAAGACATGCGAGTGGCCCACAAGGAAAGTAAGGGGTTGAGTAGCAACCAGTCCAAGCATGATACCAAATACAACTGCAATTGTCTACCAGCACTTTTGATGGTACCCAAACTTGCTGCAGGGAAGGAAGGGTTATAACTGGAAATAAATCAAGCCACTATTGCTGATTGTTCATTTTCCTGCTACAGAGGTCAACCAGGAGAGCTCCCACTGGCTATTTACATCTACAACTACACACACACACACACACACACACACACACACACACACACACACACGACTTAAAGCTGGCTATAAATAAAGTGAAGGACATTTGAAATAACTGAAAACCAGAGAGTCAATCAGCCTTAGTGGAACAAATTTATGGAGCAAAATCTCAGTCTGTGCTGTCTCTGTAGGGTTTTTTATGTTCTTCTCACTGTTGGACTGAATTACATTCCAATACACTAAGTAAACCTCTCTTTAAAATACCCAGTAAATTGTAGAATGATTCAAAACCTTAAGTAATGTGTAGCACTCCAGAGCACTATAAATATATTTATATTATATATTTTAATTTTATAATCAAATTTCAGAATCTACAATCTAAACATTAAGAAATAGATTTACAAGTTTTTAGTTGTTGACAATGTTAAATAGTAAATTGGACTCAAAAAATAAAAATATCAAATTGCATATGCATCTTTCCCAAAAAGTCATGTAACGAATTTAAATGGGATTATACTTTTTTTCTAAATTTTAGTGACCCTGAAGTTAAATGCTTTTATGGATGAATGATAACATTAAAAACAGTATATACTTCCATCGTATGAAAATATAGAATCACAATACAGATTTATTAAGAAAAGATGTAACTTGATCTTAACATACTTAAAAAAAACTATAGATTAAATTATTGCACTTATTAGCTTATTACTCTTATTGAAAAATGTGTGTGTGTGTGGGCATCTCTGAATACCTTTGTGAACATGCAAAATGCAGGTGGCTGGGTAAGAGAATGACTATCTTAATGCTTCAAAATACTAACTCGTCACCAAAAGTTTATTTTCTTTTTATTTTAAAGTTTTTTAAATCAAAATTATGAGTAGTATTTGACAAAATAAAACAAAAATATCCTTCAAAACTTTTTTTGAAAATCAGCATTCCTTTCCCTCTATCATTGTATACTTTCTCTTTCTCACACGTGTACACCCACAAACACACAAATCCAGATGCAAACATTTCCAACTCTCTCAGTTGTTTTATATTTACCTCAACATAGTTAAATAACCTACACAGAGCATAATAAAACAAGTCTCAATATATTTAAATTTATTTAAATAATACTATTTAAATAAATTTAAATAAATAATATTATTTATTTAAATAAATAATACGAAGTATATTCTCTAATCACAATGAAATTATACTAAAAATCAATAACAAGAAAATTTGGTAAATTTACAAATTAACACATCCTAAATAACCAATGGATTAAAGAAAAAATTACATAAGAAACGGCAAAAAGACTTTGATGAAAGGAAAACAAAACATACCAAAACTTTTAGAATATGGATAAAGTAATGCTTAAAGGTAAATGTATAGCTGTAAAACATATAAAAAAAATAAGATCTCAAATCAGTACCCTAACCTTCTGCCTTAAAAAACAAGAATAGAAAAGCAAACTAAACCCAGAGCAAGCAGAAAGAATAAATAATAAAGGATAAAATATAAATGAATGAAATAAAGAATTGAAAACAGTACAAAAAATCAACAACACTAAAAGTTGAATCTTGAAAATATCAACAAAATTGACAAACTTAGATAAGATGACTGAGATGAAAAGAGAAATGACTGAATTTAATGAACTCAGAAATGAAAGAGGGGATATTATTACCTATCTTACAGAAATAAAAATAATAAGGGAACATTATATATTATTTTATGCCAACAAATTAGTAGATAAAACTTCTATTTTTACCCATGAAGTGGGTGAAAGTGTTCAAAAGGTACAAACTTCCAGTTATAAGATAAATAAGTCCTGGGGATGTAATGTACAGCATGTCAACTATAGTTAACAATCATGTATTGTTACTTTGAAGATGCTAAGAGAGTAAAACTTAAAAGTCCTCATCACAAGAAAAAAAAATTTGTAACTATGTGTGGCACAGGATGTTAGCTAAACTCATTGTGGCGATCATTTTGCAAATGTACCTATATCAAATCATTATGTTGTACACCTAAAACTAATATAATATTATATGCCCATTATATCTCAATTTAAAAAAAGAGAAACAGGGAAACTTGCCTGGAAGAAGCAAATTTCTAGAGTAAACTATGAAGATATAAATGGGAGGCGGTGCAAGGAGAGAGTAGGGAAGAACTATCAGCCTTAGTTTTCTCAAGGGAAGCCAGAGAACTGATTCGAACAAAACAGAAAGTTCCCAAGAGAAAAAAAACATAAATAGTAAAAGAACACCAGGCCATTTCAGAATGAGCAATAGGAAATTAAACCAACATTCAATGGGCTCCATCCAAAGTGGGACATAAGACAGAGAAAACTCATGTAAAATCTATATGAAATCTAACAGGCAATACTGACAAAGAAAGAACTGAGGAATGAGAAACATGGGAAACTCTTTTGTTCCGGATGCTATAAATTTTTACAAGGAATATATGCAATTTTTTTTAAAAGTCTGCCCATGATTTGTCCTGACACAGAAATGCTATTCATGTTTAATAATTGGGATGGCAGATACCTTGTATCAAATAATGTAATCATGCCACCTCCAATGACATGGATTTAATTTTTTGAGGTATCTTATACAGATTATCATCTATCTTATACCAAATAATATTGCCCAATAATCTACAAAATCCTGAAAAATGTCAACTTCTTTTTGTCTTTCCATTGCATTATGGGTTTTTATTTTATTTGCTTCTAAAGATATCCTGGTAGATATAATTAAAGTCCTAAGCTCTACAAATTATCCCACAAATAATCTTTATCCCAAAAGAAACATATTGTGACTTCAATTTTCTTTCCATGGATATGGAAAATGGAACAGAAAATCGATTATATAAATATGACCATTGATAGCTGGTGATTGCAACTTTATGAAATTGACGATTTGAACACTAATGACTAGGAGAAAATGTAATAAACCTCAATAATAGATATGAAAATTTTGTATCTATAAGCTAAAGGAATATGTACTATTCTTCATCATATCTGGATTCCTAACATGGTGTCATGAAGAACCAGTAGGTCAGGAGGCTGAGGACCTAACATTGTGTTGTCCAAGCTCTATAGCTCACCAACAGCTGACCTTGACAAGTCACTTAGCCTCATTGTACATTAACCTCTATGACTAGAAAAAGGGAAAAAATCTAAGGTCTCAATGCTTGACATATTAGATTCATGTGGAAATAAAGTGATATTCAAAATGATTACACTTTATAAACTCTAATTACTATATGATTATCAATTAAAAGATTGTTATTACAATTTTTAAAAAGAAATAGAAAATTTAAATACATCTAAAACAAGCAAATAGATTGAATTAGTAGTTGAAAAATATGACAAAGAAAAGCTCAAGACAAGATTGATTCAATGGTGAAATATATCACTTATTTAAAGAATTAATATAATCCTTCACAAATTATTTCAAAAATAAGAAAGGAGAGAACACTTCTAAGAAGCCAATATTACCCTGAGACCAAAACCAGACAAAGACAGCTAAAGGAAAGAAAACTATACATATTCCTTATGAATATAGATACAAAACCCCTCAACAAAATACTAGAAAACTGAATCCGGCAATATATAAAAAGAATTATACTCCATGATCAAGTGGGATTTATCCAAAGAATGAAAAATTGGTTTAACATACAAAAATCAATCAATAAAACGCACTATTTTAGTAGAACAAAGGGCAAAATCATGTGATCATTAAAATGAATGTTTAAAAAAATGACAAAATCCAAAATTCTTTCATGATCAAAATATTCAACTAGGAAAAGAAGGAAACTTCCTCAACCTGATAAAGGAAATCTTCACACACACACACACACACACACACACACACTGCCAACATTATATTTGAAGGTAAAAGATGTACACTTTCCTACTAAAGTCAGGATAAAGATAAATATATTTGCTCTCACCACTTCTATTCAATATTTACTGGAAGTTCTAGAAATCAGGCAGTAAAGAAAGAAAAAGGCATCCAGATTGGAAAGGAAGAAGTAAAACTTTTTCTATTTGCAGATGGCATGTTCTTGTATATAGAAAGTTCTAAGAAATCTACTAACAAACTATTAGAACTAATGAATAAATTCAACATGGTTGCAGAATACTAGATCGATATTTAAAATTGACCGTTTTTCTACACACTTGACAGAAACAATTTGAAAATAAAATTAAGAAAACAATTCCATCTACAATAGCATCAAAATGATTATTTATACATAAATTTAATAAAGAAATGGGAAATTTGTATACTGAAAATTACAAAACATTGCTGAAAGAAATTAAAATTACCTAAATAAATGGGAAAATATCTTATGTTCATGAATTAGAAGACCTAATATTAAGATGGCACTATTCCTCAAATTGATCTACAGATTCTTTACAATTCTTATCAAAATCCCAACTGCATTTTTTGCAGTAATTGACAAGGTGATCCTAAAATTCGTATGGAAAGGCGTGGGACACAAATTAACCAAAAGCATTGTTAAAGACAGAGAATAAAATTTTCCAATTTCAAAAATTACTACAAAACTATAGTAATCAAAACACTGTGTAATCGGAATAAGGATAGACATATAGATCAATGGGATAGAATTCAAAGTCCAGAGAGAAACTGTCATATCTATGTTTAGTTGATTTTAGACAGCGGTGCCAAAAGAATTTAACAGGGTAATATAATCTTTTCAATAAATGGTCCTGGGACAAATGGACATCACATGCAAAGAATAAAGGTGGTCTTACTTTACCCCATACACAAAAATAATTCAAAATGAATCACAGACCTAATGTAAGAGCTAATACTATAAAACTCTTAGAAGCAAACAGAAATCTTCATGATTTGGATTAGGTAATAGGTTCTTATATATGACAGCAAAAAGCACAAGTGACAAAAGAAAAATAGTCATATTGGACTTTTGTCACGTGTTTTTTTGATATTGGCAAACGATAACACCCAGTGTGAAGATGTGAAGAAAACGTCGCATGGTGCCACACTAAGATGTAAGCTTTCTACTACAGCCCCAAAGTCAAGAATAATGCAGGATATCTAGTAGCTACCAAATAAATATTTGTTGAATAATGACTAGTGATAGAAATATAAATTGATATGTTTTTTTGGTGGCAATTCGGATATGTGTACTTATAATTAAAATGTAGATACTCTTTACCTCAAAAAGTGCAATTCTAAGTATCCAAAAGAAACAACAGAATAAGTTCTGAGAAATTAATGTGTAGATTTATTTACTGCAATTTAATTTATTCATTGAATAAATTCTTATTAATTGCCTGATGTGTGCCAAAATATATACTAATGATACAAATATAATGTTGAACTATATATCACACTGTTTTCCTCCTTCGAATAATATTATGATTGATGGCATATAGGAATTTAATTAGATTTAAAAATTTACATCTACTCTGGATTAAAATTTGTGTTAAATCAGTACTAGAAAGATATTTCCCAACATGGGTTTAAAATATTATATTGCTTCACAGAAAATCAGGAATAAAATAAGCCAAGAAAATAATTTATCACTTGTTGCAGACCTTGTTCTAGAAATTCTAAACAATTTAATATGATAAGAAATATTGGTAAAAATATAATTATTAAAATGGAAGTGACATATAATAATATTTATGGTCTATTAGAGTATTATTGAAAAATCTAAAATAAATTGAAGGATAATTACAGTAATTAAAGTTTAAAGTAAGAGAGATAGTTTTACTCCTCATCAATATCATTTATTTTCAATATATGAGTATAAAAATACACAAACCCAAACATTTACACTGCACAAAACAACATAGAAAAATTACTTTGAAATTTTGCTGAGGTGTATAAAATGCTTTAATAAAATAATAGCATATCTTATTTCTGAGTAAGTTCAATTTTATTAGAAATTGCTTTTCTCCAAATGTTTTATTAATTTAATGTAACATAAATGAAAATCCCCATAGAACTTTTAGCTATAAACTCAAGAAAATTATTCCAAAGTTTATTGGGAAAATAAAACAAAAGAAATAGCTAATAATATCTTAAAAAAAAAAAAAAAAAGAAATAGAGGCTACTTATCCTACCAGGGAGTTAAAAAAATTTTAATAGTACAGGCTGGGTAAAATTATTAGCAAATAAGTCATTACTGTTGTAGGGTGGTTTGTTACTCAAGAAGAATCAGAGAAATGCATTAAAATGCATCTTTCACCTATATATATAGATATAGATATAGATATAGATATAGATATAGATATAGATATAGATATAGATATAGATATAGATATATCTTTGTGTGATATATATATATATATCACACAAAGATAGAAGAAAATGAGCAACATTTTTACACTGTTACTGGCAGGTAATATAACTGGCCTAACCTTTTCGGAGAGCAATTTGGCAATACAAATTAACAGTCTAAATTATGTGTATAGAGTTTGACCCAACTATTGCACTTCTAGGAAGATACAAAGAAAACATACAATGTGAAAGCTAACTTTTACCTACAAGGACATTTCTTACAGTATCAATTATAAAGCCTCTCAAAATGAAAAATCTTAAGAGTACAGTAAGGATTAGTTAAGTAACTATAACAGAGTATAGTCATAAAATAATACAATATGTTATCCCTAAAAAATAAAATTATATTTAGAATGCTTAATAATACAAAAGCGATTATAACACTTTAATTGATATACTTGGTAAAAAAAAATAGAGGTTAAAATAGTTCATAAAGTATTATTTCATTACAATTACAGATGTAGAAATATAGGTATAGAGAGAGGGAAAGGGAGAAAAACAGAGATATTCAAAAATATAACCAGGGGTCATTGTTAAGTATAATTTATTTATTGCTTAGATTTTCTTTCTACATTTCTAAACTTCCCATTTAATTTTGGCAATAAACTTTAAAAATCAGGAAGAGAATACCACTGATACACAAGATTCCAAGTCTATACTGACAAAACTTGCAATTGGTTAGAATATGTGAAAGTTGTGGCTTCGAAATATATTAGGATACTCTAAAAATTAAAAAAGATAACATCCTCTGAATCTCTTCAAATAATTATGCTTTCTGTCTGAATGAGAAAGACAAGTTAGAGATTGCATTATTCAACGAATAACTGTAACACCTTGATAATATTACGCACTTCAAAATCCTTCATTCAAAAGATAAAAGGAAAATCTAAATAATATTTATATTCTGACATTATCCGAGAGCCTAAATTAGGCCAAAGAAAAATCACCATAAGATGATTTTCAAAAAAAGCAAAAATGTACTTTCTTTTCGATAACCTTGCTAAATAGTATCTATCTAAATATCTTTGTTCATTAATCTAGGTGAATAATTACTTTACACTGAACCTATGGAAATTGAATACAGTATAGTATACATCTGAGCACACTTAATGTTGTATATAAGATAAAAGAATTTTCATTTTCTTTAATTGTAGAAAAGCAGCCTTGGCTACCTCATCTACTATGCTTGCTAAAACTAGAACAGACACAAGAGGCAACTCTGTAAACAATATCATTCTATGTGACTCACATGTGCATGAAACCCAAAAAACATCCCAACTAACGTACTTAAGAAGGAAAAATTAATCCTTAGTTCAAGGCATCATGCTAATTATGTTGGAATACATAAAATGTTTTGACATAAGAATCATACGCTAATTGCCATATAGAAGTTTGATTCTTGTTTAAGAGGATATAGCAACATGCCTTTCCATATCATGGGTAGTGAGAAGCTCTCTCTTTATCACTTGTTGCAGAACCTCTGAAGCAAAAACATATCAGAGATTACCTCTGAAATTTTGCCAGTGGTACCCTTTCCCCCGGCACATTCCAGGAAAGGTGTTTTCTTTGATTTTGTTTGTTTATTATTTTTGTTGTAGTTTTAAATCACTAAACATCAAGGGATACTATAAAATGAACCAGTATTATAACTCCTCTCAAATCTTCACAGCACATCTACAGTATTTCAGGTAGTGATTCCAAGAGCATTAAGTATACCCTATTTGAAGATAAATACAAAGCACATGCTGGCTCAAATATAAGGGATTTTGGGGTAAGCCTCAACTTCTCTCTCCTTTATAACATGTCATATCTTAAGTTTTCTAGAGAGCATAACAGGGACCACAAGCCTATATAGGTTCCTTGTGTGTTATGTTGTTGAGACACTCTGCAAATATGAACCAGACACCTCTAGCAATCATTTTAAAGACCTAAAGGGTATAGCCAGGCATGCTCACAAGTGAGAAAAAGACCCACTGCAAAAAGAGCTTAGGTGATCTTTAATATTTTGGTTAGGATTATCTGTAACTCTGCCACTCTCCAGTAATATCAGTAATAGAAAGTTGAACTTACTTCTTTAGGAGAAAACACTAGGCCACATTCCAGAGATGTTTTTTCTTCTAACTCAAAAAAATATATGTCAGGAAATGCAGAGTCTGTGAATTCCTCTGTAAGACAGAAAAAAGTATATGTAAAAAAAAAAAAAAAGAGCCAGATGCAAATCTATAATACTATTGTTACATGTGGAAATGAAACACTGAAAAACCTCGTAAATATGTTCATAACAATAAAAAAGCAGTTGCTGAAATATGTGTGCAGGGCTGGGTGAGTTTGCTGGGTTAAAGAGTGGCTCTTAATACCAGGATTCTAATCAGCGAAACCGATATCCAAACATGGAACAATCATACATTCAATCAGCAAAACAGACAGTAAACCCATTTTTTTTTTAATCTCCAAAGTTCAAGAAGCAAATCGCAGCCCTATTCTGATGAATGCGGAAAGGAATAAAGGTCAAGGTCAAGTAACTGACTGAGTCTTAGGTCTGAGAAAGTGGGGAGACACCCTCTCCAGTGAAGATGGATCAGGGAAGACACAGATCTTCCCTGATGCCTTAAAGAGTCCATGAAGAATAGAAAAACAATTTTATACATGGAAACTTTTTAACAAAATAAAATCCCTCCAGATACAAAAGCAGTGGGTGGAGATACAGAAACAATTGTCGAACAGTAATGCAAACTTCAGGTTCAAAAATTATAACCACTTAAATTAACTTCTACTAAAAGAAGTTCCTCAAAGATCTAATGTTAGAGTAGAACCTCTGTCCTCATCTAAGCAATTCTAACAATCCTTTTTTATCCCTAGAGTTTTCTGATTACCCCCAAGGAATGATGATAATTTCAATTATCCCTCTCTGGCAATGAACATCAACAGCTCATTTTACCTTCCTTCATCCTACTCAATTTCACTCATCTTGGTGCATAATGTAGAAAACCAATAAACAAACAAAACACCCCATTAAGTTTATATTAATACAAGTATTGTTGGTGGCGTGGGAATTGATATACCTATTATACAGCAAAGAATATCCACCTAAAATGGATATATGTGTAGAATATGGAAAATATAACACAGATAGATAAATATTCATAATTATATTTGGAGTACATATAAACATATAGTTTGTGAAATGCAATAATCCAAGATAGCTTCAATAAATATTTCTTGAGTGCCAATGATGTACATAGCACTAAACTGGACAACTATAGTAGAAAACAAAAACCATAAATGTCCTCCTTGACCTCGTGGAGCTCACAACGTACTAGGGGAGACAAACGGGTACACAACCCTTTGATACAACGTGGGAATTGGTTAGTGCTGTAATAAAACTTACACAATGCCCTAAGGGAGAAAAGATTAAAAAATAATAATTTCAACCAACTGACAGGGATGGGGATGGGATTAATGACTCATAGGACTCAAGAGGTTGAAGCTAATTTATAAAAAAGGGTGGGATCTCAGGCACCAGAGACAGAAGAGGAGGAAGCATCCTAGGAGAAAAGAAGCCCAGCACCATTGGGAGGAAGAACAGAATCTGGCCACAGCAGAGAGAACTGATGGAGCCTGTAATGGAGAGGTGACTGGAAGGACAAGCTGAAGTCATACTCAAATGTATCTCAACTTTTCCTCTCCCATAAGTTCATCCTATCAAATAATCCCAAAACCATCAGGTGAAAAACCAACTCTAATTTGTCAACGGAGGGCAATTTATGTGTTCAAACATTTACAATAATAAGATACATTATCAGAGCATTTTAAGTATAAACTTTATTGCAAATTGTTAATAATTATTAAGACCAACCTATGTACCTCCTAGACTGTCAGCAGCAGGCTGATAAGAACCACCACTATTGGTCATAGGGAATCAGCAAAGCTTTTAAAACACAGAAGAGGTTTGATAAAATCTTTAAGGAGGCCAGTCTCTGGATTAAGTACGAGAAGGAAAGCTTGGAAGCAGAGAAAGCATTTGAAAAGATGATACAATGGCCTAGAGCAGCAGTCCCCAATCTTTTTGGCACCAGGGATAGGTGCTTCTATAAGAATCTAATGCCTGATGATCTGAGGTGGAGCTGAGGCGATGATGCTAGCGCTGGGGAGCAGCTGAAGATACAGATGAAGCTTTGCTTGCTCGCCCACTGCTCACCTACTGTGCAGCCTGGTTCCTAACAAGCTACAGACTGTTACCGGTCTGCAGCCTGGGAGTTGGGGACCCCTGGCCTTGAGGGAAGGCTGGAGCTAGGGCTAAAGCAGAATTGTGGAAAGAAAGGCACATTGCAGGATAACCAAGAAGAGTCTATGATCCACTGAACAAGGTACATGAGAGTATATGGGGCAGCCAGTGAGTGTGAAGTGTTAAAGCAACTAACGTTTAAATATTCAATTTTTTTTTTTAAAAATGAATACAGATTTCAAATGTATTTTCCAACTGCCTACTGTTATCATTCCTGGGCTCTTCCACAGTCTCCTCAAACACAGGACACTCATCTAAACCTGCTTCTCCAGAGTTACATCAACTACAAATTGCACATCCAGTCACCTACCTCTTAGAGTTAAAACCCAGCAGTGATTTGAGACTTCCTCCTCTTCCCTAATACCCATGTGCACTTGATAACCAAGTCACAGAATTTCTAAATTCTCAGTCCCTTTGTGCTCTCCTCCTTCTCATCCCCAGCATCGCTGCCTGAGTTCAGGCTCTCATCACTTCTCCCTGCTTCTGGTCTTGCCCTTCCTATCCCCACCTTTTGCCCCAGCCCATTCTCAACCTTGCTCCAACAGGAAAATTAGTAAAATGTGAGCCTAATCATACCACTGCCTGTTATAAATCCTTTAACAGTGCTGCCCAACGTCTAGGATAAAATTCCAAAAAGACCTTTAGTAACCTGGGTTGCACTTGCCTCTCCAGTCCTGTCCCCCTATGCTCTATATATACCGAACTACTTAACATATTGACTCATTTCTAGGCCTTTCCTTGAATCCTTTCACATATAGCCTTTTCTTGTGTATCTCCTCTTCACTCTTCGAGACTCGGATTATGCATCAAATTCTCCAAATTATCTTTCCTTATTGCTGATTCTTGGCTAGTCTTCCCTAGTATATGCTCCCTTAGCACCACGCACTGACTTGTCTTATAGCATTTGTCATGCTATGTGGCCATAATGTGATTCTTTGTCCATCTCACCTACTGCTAATAGGTGGTCTCCATTTATTACTTAGATTCAACAGCCTTCTTTCTCTGCTCTGCTCTGTCCTGACCTCTACAGACTGATTCAGCTAGAACCCCTTGCTCTTCTGCTTCTGCTTTTGGTTCAACTACAGAGAGACAACAGCAGGATATGCGAGGGTAAGAGGTATTTATGCCCAGGGCTCCAAAAATATCTTGCCTCTTCTTGCTCCTTCAGACCTTGAAGTAGTAGTTCCTTCCATCCCTTGTTGGTTTCTTTTAACCTGGCTTGCATGTCCATAGGTAATTCTTTTATTAAACCCTCTTCAGTTAAACCCTTTTAGTGAGTCATCTGTTTCCTACAGAGACCCTAATTAATAAACTTACAGTCCATTTCTTGAGAAGATGTAAGATATCTTATTATCTTTATAGACTCAAAGCCTAGTATCTAGCCTATAATTGCTATTCAACAAATATTTATTGAAGAAGAAATGACTAAACCAATGCTCAGCAAAGTTTTTTTGTACGGGTCCGGATAGTAAGTATTTTAGGTTTTACAAGTCAAATGGTTTCTAACACAACTATTCAACTCTACCATTATAGCAGGCATGCAGCCATAAACAATATACAAACAAATGAGTGTGTCTGTGTTCTAATCAAACTATTTATAAAAACCGGTGTCAGGCCAGAATTGGCCCTCAGACTTTGATTTGCCAACCCCTAGAGTAAACAAATGAAATGCATTTATAAAAATACATATTTTTAAAAATGTAATTTAACATAAAAATACCTAACACATGAATAAACATATATAGAGAGAGCTCTCCAAGGACATTTATCTGAATTCATGAGCAATTAAAACTAGCAATTAATAATTTTATTTGCATTTATAGTATACATTTATATATTACATACCTAACTTACCTATATTAAATCGACTAATAAGTACAGTTATGTCATGCCTTACCAAAGTGTTATGACATTAATACTGATGTATTTCTAGAAATAAAACCATGATAGGTTATACAGTATAAGAAAAATGTGCACTGAATCATTAAAAGTAGCCAAGAATAACTGCCCTTGACTTATAATATTTTCTTAGCATTATACTTCTGTACAACTTAAAAACTGTTTCACTTTTACAATAATATCATTATAGTATAAAATATATACTTGATTTGTCTTTAAGTTCCATTGAAAAATATTCGAAGTCTTCTAGATTAAATTCCACTCTGGCACGTGTTACACCTTTATTTTTTATTAAAAATGGGATAACCTGGATAGCGCCAACATAGGTGCCACTGAAGATAAATACATCCTAAAATTTAAAAAAAGTAATAATTAGAAAGTAGAGTAATCGCTTATGAGAATAATGTAAACTAAAAATTATATTGTAAGAAAGATCTTAAAAGTACTCATCACAAGAGAAAAAAATTGTAACTGTTTAGTGACAGATGTTAATTAGACTTATTGTGATCATTTTGCGACATATACAAATATCAAATTATTATGCTGTACACCTGAAACTAACATTTTATGTCAATTATACCTCAATAAAAAAATTATATTGTTGTTGAAACTAATAAAATAAAATACTTAAAAAATTATACTGATTATACTATTATGTTCATCAAAGACATAAACTAGGGTACTCTATAACAATTAGTCACATTTTCCTTCCTCCCCCGACCTTCTATATATAATCAGTTACCAAATCCAATTAATTCTGTGTCCTTCATTTCTTATCTTTAATGTAATTGTATGATGCTAATGACTCATCAGTTTCATTTTTTTTTCCTAGATTCTGATGTTCTCCAATTCTCCCCTCCAAAACTAAGCCACAATTAAACTTACTGAAAATCTGAGCATGTAACTTCCTGTCTTAAAATTTGATGATCCTCCTCCATCTACAGAAGAATGTCCAAGTTCATTAGCAGGGCTCATAAAATTCACCATGACTTTCTCCTGCCTCATGCTCCAGCCTCACCTAGCTTCATTCTCACCTCATCACTTCATACTTCAACAAGCTGTATGACTTTTCATTTCTAACCAATGGCTGACACTTCACCCTTCCATGCCTTTATCTAGGTGCCCCTTCTATCAGGAAGGCTTTTCTCTAATTTATGACTGCCTGATGAAATATTATGCCTCCTTCAAACCCAAATTAGATAAACCACAATTAATTACACTGCTCGGGACTATTTCTGTTCCTTATATTTACTTACATTATGACATAATGAAGCCCATTTATTTGTTTACATATCTGTCTCTCCTAGTGGACCTTAAGCCTGATTCATTTTGTATCCCTAGCACCTAACACTTAGCCAAAATATATATGGGACATTTACTGAATGTATCTTGACTTTAGCTTATATTCCAGGCATATGCCTATACACAAAACTCTGTAGGATTCCTCCTTCTGGTAGTTATTATACATACCTTACAGTTCCTTAGCAAAAGAATTACATATAACATTAAAAGAGAAAGAGGAAATAGTATCCTAATGTTAAAGAAAATACTTCATTAAGGTCAACTGGCCACTATCTGTTTCACTTAAAATATCAACCCGGTTGTACAGATGAAATTTGTAAAATCTAATATGGGTAATGAAAGTTTGATGGTTTGTATATGCAAAAAAAAATCACTCCTCTTATCCCATTCTGGCCGTGCCCATGTGTTCATTTGGATAAAATTTCCTAATTGTTAACACACAGTGAATGCCATGCCATATACATATTAAATATATTGCTGACAATATTTGATGATACTAAAATATTATTTTTAAAAGGTAGCTAGGCAGCTATGTTTAAAATCCAACATAATTAGGAAATATTGATCAATATATTAATGTAAAGTGCTATCAATTACTTAGTTGTAAAAAAGTCTCAATACTTGTCTAATATTGTTCAAGGAGGGACACCATAGCAATGGAATAATCTCTAGGAGTCACCACAGACCTAGATAAGCTAGCTCAGTATCTGTCAGTCTATCTGAACTTAGCATGCCTGCAATACTGAATAAAATAAAGGTTAGAAAATTATAACTTAAAGCCAGACCCTAGAATTGTGGTGATGCAATTAAATGCAGATGAGTAGTAAGGCCCTACCTGAGGCAACCTAAAACCTCATCAATTTCTGCTCAATTTAGTTGAGCACTAGAATGGTGCTTGGTGCTGAGATACTACTGAAAGAGAAAAACAAAAGGGTAGATAACCTGAAACTAATATGACAATCGCTATAATGAAGGTGTTCCCGGAGTTTAAGATGTTTGTAATATCTTATAAATGTCACAATGGAGGGGCATATGGGCCTGCTTTGAAGGATCAGGAGAAGTTTCTTAAGGTAAATGAGACCAGATCTAATTCCTGAAAAGGCTGGCAAAAAAAAGAAAAAAGAAAAACATATGTGTATGCACTCTATCAGTTATAGAACAAAATTTTATCAGGACACAGAATAAAAAATAAATGATTATAGTTTAGAAAGTATAAGTCAAAACCACAGTGAGATATCATTTTATACTTAACATACTGGCAAACATTAAGCCTTACAATGTAATTTATGGAGAATTGGAATGTGGATCAATGGAAACTTGAGGAAAATATATGGAAATTATCTTGTGGAGTCAAACATTCAAATGCTCGATGTCTCAGCAACTTCACTCCTTAAGAAACTCTTGCATATGTACCTAAGATATGTATATGAATGCCCGTAGTTATGGTCTTTGTAATAACAACAGCAAAAAAAAAAAAAAAACCAGGAACACCTAACTGATGGACAACAAAATGAATCTATAAATTATAGTATGAATATACAATGGAATATTAAACACCAGTAATAATGAATAAAATACAGCCATACACAACTTAGATAAACTTTGGAAACACAATATTCAATTAAAAGCAACACACCAAAGACAGTTGGTTTTTGTTATAAAGTCCAAAAATGAACAAACTAAACTAAATAATGAATGGTTAAGGAAGTCATACATATGTGGTAACCTAATTAGAAAAAGTAAAGGGATAATAATCACAAAATTCAGTTAAGTGGTTATCTCCTAAAAAGAGTAGGATCATGATGAAGACTACAGATGGCTTAATGAACTGGTTGAGTTCTGAAACTTATTTTCAGTGGTGAATTCTTAAAGCTTTATTTAATATTCTGCTTCAAGACTTATTTAGATAACATATATTAATTTACGTCAAATTATTACATAATGAATTTTTTAAACACAAATGGGCTAAGGACACATAACAAATAAAAAATACCACACTCATAAATTATTACACGAATAGGTAACACACTCACCGGAATGATTTCAATATCAGCAATTTCAACAGTTCCACCAATCATAAGGTGTATGTTATTTGCACGGTGAATAATAACCTTATTTAGGAGAAATATAAAACTCTGTTAAAACTACATTAAAATATACTCATATACTGCTGAAGTATAACCTGGCATATAACATTTTATAATTTAAATAAGCATATTATAAATGTCACGAGATTTATTCTGACAGTTTTATTATCACATTTCTTATTATGCAGAATCGATATTCCTAAAAGGAGTAAAGTGTTCAATTCTTAAAAACCTCCACCACAAATGCGACCAACTGACAGCTTGTGAATTTGATTGCAGAGTTCTACCCATTTGACTTGACATCATTGCCTCAAACTCTCTGCAGCCCTTTTGTATTTATCTAATTTCAATGGATTATTAAAATTAAAACAAATAGAAAACTGAATACAAACACACTTCTTCCCATAGAATGATACTAATATCCACAATGACTATAATGAGAGCAGCCAGCTATGGAGCTAAATACATTACCTCCTTTTTAATCTTCAGTATTCTGCGAGGTCACTACTATTAATACCCTAACTGCCAAGTGAGGAAAATTAAGGCTTAGAAGGGCCAAGTATTTTGTCTTTTTCTTGAGGTCACAAACTTAAAAGAAGTAGCAGCAAAACTTGAACGAAGGACTACCTGAACACTCAACCGTTTCCAAGAAAATTAAGATAGTGAAATAAGAATTTAGTTACATAATTCCTTGTTCGATCTTGCATCCTTAGCATCTTAAAAAAGTAAGATTTGTAAAAACAGCATACTCCTCTAAAATATAGCAGGAATTAATCTTTTAGTAAAATCTGTACTTCGTAGCCATAATTTTTTACTTTTTCCAGAATACTATGTAAAAAAATTCTGCTCAAATCTCAGGCGATTTACCACAATATATAGTTTATAAACATCTTTCAAAACATATTTCTTTATAGATGTAAGATATGCTTCTTAGGTAATTTATTTTGGAGCCAGGCAAATTGGCATTTATTACATTAAGCTACATATTATTTAAAAACTGTTATGGGAAACTGAAGGATAAAATGGGGGATACACCTAAAGCTATTCATTTTGACCTGACGACAGTGTACATATTATTTTTTGACGTGAGTGAATGCACACAGTTGATCATCAGATTGAAGATCAAGAGTATTCTATTCCATGAGTTTATAATAAAAAAAATTAGATTGATGTTTCACATTTTATTTATCTGTTTATTGAACACAGAGATGTTCCTAAAATCAAGGTAGTATCTTTTCATTTACCTAATTCCCAGAATATAAAATAGTAAAACATTTGGTGTGTGCTATAAAATATAAGTGTTAATGTCATATTGAATTTGCCTATAATTCATATAGTCATTAAAGCTATTTAGAATTAGCATTACAAAATTGATTATTTTTTCCTAAGGTATCTAATTAATGCCATGAAAAAACAAAACCTTGGCACTATGACTAGTGAGGGCTTGTCACAAGTTAGGGACACCAAATATCATTTCAATTTCATTTGAAAAATGTTTCATATTGATGAAAGGTATCCATCTATTTCAACTTAGTAGAAATTTCCAACTTTCACCAAAAATTTTTCTACAAATCCTCTTGCTAACCATTTTTATAATAGATGATATAGGTAAGGTTGCTTCTTTTTTAGGTCTCTAAAAATTGTTCTTCTTTAGAGCTAACTCAACTGCTAGAAAAACAACAGAAATTTTAAAAATTACTCTTTAGTATCATAACATTGAAACTATTTTCATTAGTAGAAACCATTACGACGAGTTCTCTAAAAATAAATATGTGTACATTTTACAGCATTATATGTATTACTACAAATATCTTAAAAAACTAAACAGATCCACAGACATATATACAGTACCAACACACATATGTATAAGCATACCTTTGCTTTTGTTTCAAATTTTTCCGCCATGGTAGGTGTACAGGAGATATTGAGCACAGTTAGCCCCCCAAATGGAATTATTCCTTCTGATGGAATGATATTAATGGTAGACAAAAGACTCTGGTCACAAATCTGTAATTGAAAATTTGCAGATGTGCTATATTATCCTTTCAAGTTACTGTTCCAAAGCTTTCACAGAAAAGCTTCCAAACTACTACCTAGAGAGAGGACACCCAGGCACAGAGGATGAGATGATTTTGTCATCGAATTTCAAAGATCAGACACACATATAATTTGAACTTCAAGAAGGATCTGCACCCATAACCCAGCAGACAAAACATTTAGTGGCACCCTCCAATTCAAATAGGAAGATGACGTTTTTAGTCTTAAGTGTTTCCAAGATTCTACAAAATTTACGAAGATGAGATATAACTCTTAAAGAAGATGCCAAAGTTCTACACACTACTTTGATGATGTGCCTTTTCCCTGATCCTAAAAACTAAAAGCAAAGTTAGTAGGGAGGCAAGATGACAAAGTATCCTCCTATTCTTTATTATTTCTTTGATAGTCTGATGTCTAAGCTATCATTTTTGACATTCGAAAAAAGTAACTTACCATAGGATTTATGGTGTGGTTTGTCAGAGGCTAATTTAGGTCTATCTACCAGGCTTTAAGCCAGAATAATTTATAGGGAAATTGGTTAAGGTATTTTTGGGGAGGAGGGAACAAATAGCTTTCACAACTAATTCTGAAGCAATAAAGTAGAAAAGGGTATTCTCATTTGCTTATTCAAGCCAAATAAGACATGTAAATATAAAGCTTGAATGAAAGATCTCAAATACCTATTATCACTATTGGGAGATTTTAATAGTTAAAAAAAAAAAAAAAAACTATCACCATTTTATACACTCCCACTTCCCAGGAGCAGCAACTAAAAATATAGTATCTTTAGAATGGTCTTGATCGAGGTCCCAATTGCTACCATAACAGTCCTGATGACAGAGTGAAAATGAGGAGAAAAGGAAAAGCATGTAATTAAATATGGAATGTAACATCAACAAAGTATGTTTTTTAAATGTTTTCTTCAAATCAGCTATCTTTTTTTCAATAAATCAAAATCATAGAAAAAAGGGTAAGAGGAGAAGGGGAAAAGTAAGAAAATGAGGGAGAAATGAAATTTATGGGAAATTAGAAGAACAAAGTAGATAAAATGTACACAGATAAATCTCATATAAAATGTCTAAATATTAGCCTTAGCAAATTTACAAACACTAAAGTATTAATGCCACTGTATTCATGGTAAAGAAAAAAATAATTCAAATTATAATGTGATCTGATCTAGATTCAATTCCAAGATACATCACCTTGAAATAAGCATGGTTTTGTCCTACATTGTGAAGTATGACTTTCTTCCATGTTGTTAAACCTTGAGGGCTATTATTGAAGAGTATCTTTGGCTCCAAAAATAAGACCTTGGTGTGACCAAGCTAATAAGAAGAAAAAGAAAGGGAAAATGCAATTGAATAACAGTAAATACTTTTTTTAACCCTATCAGATAACTCAAATTTTTTCAGCTGCATGGAAATTTCTGAAATATGAGGTGTTATTAGATTTTATGGTGTCCTTAAGAGAAAGGAAAATAGAATGGAATATTTAAATTGTATCCTAAACTGAAGAAAGCAGGAGGAGTAAGATTAACTCTGTGGAGGAAGTAAATCCAGGACTGAGAATCATGTAGATTAATCACTGAGGGGATGTAAGCAATCATCTACCCAACTATGTATAAGGTGTTACCATGTGCTATGCAAAAGGAAGTAGTTCAAGGGTCACCTAAATATGGGAAATAATGTGCCAAATGAGATTATCCAGGCACATTGCTCCTAGAAGTCTTCTCATAGCACATACCATGCTGATAATGTACACTTTGCTTATCTGAAAATGTGGAGGTAGTTCACTGAGGTTCACAGAATTACTTTGGCACAGGACTCCCTCATCTTATCCCACACAAATCACTTCACAGAATGAATGCAACATAAAACACTTTTTGGAAATGTTGATATTATCCACCTCTCCCATTTTATAGGAAAGCAAACAGTAGCCCTTGGCCAACTCATTTTCCAATTCCTCATTCAGTGCTCTTTGCACCAGACCCTATTGATTTTACCCATGATATATTATTTATTATCTTAGGAGGTTTTAGTATATTTTTTTCTTTTAGTACATTCTTATAATTATTTGAAGCATAAATTAATGGCAAATTTGAAATGAACATTTTATTTAATCACTTTATGTACCTCCATCTTTACTTTCTTAAGAGCAACACTACACAGTTCATTTAATCATAAAGACTTCAAAGTTTTACCAAAAAAAAATCCAATTCATTATTCTGATATCTCAGAGTTTAATTCTTAACCAATCCTAGTGTAGGGAAAGCTGAAAGCAAATTTTAGCAGAGGGTAAAAGCAAAGGCTGCGGAGACAAATTGATCCCAATATAAATTCCAACTAGAGCACTTACTTCATGTGTGAACTTGTATTAATTAATTAACCACTTGAATCCTCTTATTTCCTCACCTATCAACGGAGTTATTAGTACATACCTATAGAGCTGTTAGGATTAAACTAAGTAATATGTAAACAGCATTTAGCATCATGCCCAACAAAGTAATTAGTCAATATTGATACCTGTTATTAATGCTAAATCTACATTGCATACTAAACCTCCCATCTTTGTTAGGATGTGTATGTGGGAAAATTTATATTAGTAAACTTGTCAAACACAAAACACAGTGAAAGCCGTAGGATCCAGCTTATTTCAAACCTAGAGCAGTGAAAAGACCCTACTGATTCTGACTGCCACTTGCCATCATTAAAATGGATGAATCTCTTATCTCTTAAAGTTATAAGCTCCTTCTTAACTGAAATATGTAAGAGCATGATCGTGGCCTGGAGACAGAGATAGGATTTAATAAAGCAGCATTTGACTTGTGTTAAATTACTAAGAACATTGGGCGGGAAACTTGGTACACAAGTAAAGTGAATTCTTAATGATTAAGAGGCATGAAGTTATGGCCTTCTGGGCTCTACTATGGAAAGTTAAAATAACATATCACAGCTTTCACTTTATTCATATTTTTATTACAAGAAGTACATTCTATAAAAATAAGAATTTTTCATATTTCCTTGCAATGTAAATTATATGATCTATTTCATACTGAATTATTATTACTAGAACACTAAAAACGTAATATGGTAGGGCAAAAGTATAATTTTCTCTATTTTTCCTTGGAGTCTTTTAATGAAATAATTTAATTTCAAGTGGCTCCCATGGTATTTATTATATATTTATAGAGGCTCTAATAACAACCTAGTACTGTTGGTACAAAAGTCCTGGCTTTCTAAATTAATTCTAGATAACAACCTAATTTTTTAGCAAAGTCTTCATTTGTGCTAGAGAACTGGCTAGAAGATGCTAAGATCATTTAATTAACTAACTATTGCATGCAAAATCCATTTTTACTAACATAGCATACATATCCAACTTCTATACACACATATGTATCCCCAATCAATTCAGAGCCTTCAAAATAAAAATCATAATCAAAGGAAATATTTACACGTGCAACACATTTTAGTGTCAGTGTGTTTCCTTCATCAACATGAAGAATAAATTCTCCCCTTTCTGGATAACTGAAACCTGGCTGCCATGTCACTTCACATTCCAATGAGGAGTATGGTTCAACAGTGCCTATAGAGGGTTTAGAGAGAATAAGACAGTTACCACATTTTAATTATATTTATTTTTTTAATATCCAAAATAAGAGCCAGCAGACAAATGTAATGACATAATATAACACATTATTTAAATTAAACTCAAAATATAGGAAAATGGTAAATGAGAGATTATCAAATGAGTACAGACCTACGGTTTGATTAAAATCTAAAATGCATACCTTGTTTTCCGATTTTAACAGGCAGTAGAAAATATTTGACAAAAAGTATGCCAATATTTACCAAAAAACAGAAATTTGTCAGTGAAGTAAACTCTCCAGGATTAGAGATGGCTTTACATATAGACAGTCAAAAACCATTTGTGATCCTTGACCAAGTGTTCCCTCCAGGTTTTGCAGCATTCTGAAACACTTATTAACATCAGACACTCATTCAGTTTTCAGAGGGAGAAATTACCAGAGCCGTTTAAAAAAAATGTTCACTTCCCTAGAAATGTAACTTCTGATGTAGCTAGAAGTAATCAACATATTTCTATAATGCAGATGTACTGAGAACCCATGAGGTATCAGGCACAGTTAGTGTGAGCTACTTTATCTGTTTAAATTCACCATCTCTTTTGGAGTAAGAAAATAATACTTGATGGAAAGAATGACTCATAAGTTCTTCCTTCATGAAGAGAGGATCACCTGAGATTCAAAGGCACAGGACAATGAACGAAGAGAGGAGTGACCATCACAAACTTTGCCTTGGGTCAGGCTGACTCAGGCGATGGCAGTTTCCTCAGTCTTAAAAAAGATATAGTGCCTTCCTTCTAGTGACTATGAAGGGAGATAATGACACATGTAAAGGGATTAACATAGTGTGTGATGCCCAGAAAGCACCCAGTGTCAGATATTATTAATACTCTTGAATGAGAATACTTTGTAGGCACAGTAATTTATAAAAAGAAGAGAAACTGGTCATGCAAGAACAGTCTAGTGGGAGTCCATCAGGATTATATTTGTCTATAAGGAACAAAAAATCCCGCCTCAGTAGGTTAGGTAGATATGGGTTTATTTATCATATGTAAGCAGAAGTCCACAGAGAGGTATTCCAGGGCTGCCTTAACAGGTTGACAAGTCCTTCAAGAAACAATTCTCCTTCTAGCTTCCCACACTATCATTTCTTACTGTGTGGCCTTCCTCAGTGTAAAAGGTAATATAGTATATTGGTTAAAGGAGTACAATTTCTAGGGTCAGACTCCCTGGTTCAAATTTCAATTCTGCCACTTACTAACTAGTTTCTTCATATATGAAATGGGGATAATGACTGTATCTAACTCAGAGAATCGTTGTAGGGAATTAAATAAGCTAAGATAAAGAGAAGTACTTCAAACAGTGCCTGGCACATAGAAGGAGGATGGAAATAAAAGAAAATTCTGTCCATATCTCCTTGGCAAGAAGCTTGGGAAAAGAGATTCCTAGAAAAGAACATTGTTCCCGCAAACAAAATGAGGGTCTTGTTAGGAAGGGGAATGGATATCAGATATGGGCTTAGCAACAACTACCACAACAAGAGATGCATATAAACGAATAAATGTTAATGACATAACAAATACACAGTGGAAGCTGAAAAGAAGAGGAGGGGAATCTAAACTAGTCTAAGAAAGTAGAAAAACTTCATTTAAGGAGATGGCATTTGAGTAGTGACTGAAGGATGAACAGGAACTCTGGAAGACGACAAAGCCAGGGGAAGTATAAAAGCGAAGTGACAGTGCTGAAAGAGAGTGGTGTGTGGAGAAGACTGTGATGGGAAGTGTCAGTGTGTGGATTGAGCAAAGCTAGGATTGGCAGGGCAGGTGTTACAAATGGCCAAGGAGAGAGAGAATTGAGAAAGATAGTGAACTGACTGGAGACAAGTTTAAGATTGAGTGGACTTCAAGAGTTCAATGAGGTTAAAAACAAAGATGAAAACAAACAGCAGAAACATGAATGATATCTAATGGAAAAGTCGAATTACAAATCAATTCTGTCTATGAAACAGCAATCCACTCTTACATTCTCCCCTAAAAATATCCGCTATCGAAACACAAATTCAAAATATATCACACCTCAGGAAGAAATGACAATCACAACATGAAATTTAATTTAGAACTATTCATTTTAGTTTATAAAAATATAGAGGGCTATGATTAAATGTATTATCTGAAATGCAAAGCCAATATAGCAAGAGGGATATAAGAAAAATAACTTGATAAAAATTCATTTTCTATTCATACAAAGCAGCAAAAACAAAATTGAGTAATTATTATCTGTATTCTGAGCATCAAAAAGAAAAGGACAATAAAAATCTATGTATAGAAATCGTGCATACTTCAATGCTATTTGAAATAGATGAGTACTGCATCATTTATGTTCTGAAAAGATCAAAAGTACTTAAAGACTAATGTTATTACTCACATAAACATTGTATTTAGAATTAAATGTCTTTGTGCTTTTGTGCTTCGATTTAAAAAATTTTAAGTGTTATGAGCAACCCAAAGAAAGTCAAATACTAAAATCTCCCCTGTAAAAATGAGTTCTAAAGTCCATGAGAAGTATAACTGGTATTACAGTTTATAATACTGTAATTCCACTCTTCTTTTGACAAATTCAACATCATCACTGCATTTCCATGGCAGCCACAACGAGGAAGCCCAGCCCATTCAGTTCTGGTTAGGATGGAGAACTAACAAGGAAAAGTGCCTATACACTGGTGCCGTTCAGACTCTTTTAGCGTCATGTCATGTGCTTGATCAAAACCTACAGCTGGGACACATAAACTAGCACTGTTTGATACATGTTCAAAAAAAAACTGAAGAAGATTTACCTAGAATCTCTGAAATGTACAGAAATATTTTCTCTTTCTTCTCTGATTATTCATTCAGCTTTTCTCTACATTAGGGCAGGACTCAGTACTGCCAGTATTCATAACAAAAAAAAAAAGAACTTGGTCAAATGAATCAGCTAAATGGAAGGATACCTCTAATGCTTAATAAATTATGGATTGTGCTCAATCAATTCAGGCTAATAAAAAGATTAAATATGGCTATATCAATGATCTCCAATCTCAATGAAGGGATAGTCCTATTCTTCTACTTGTTAAATTTGTCAACATCCCTACCTATATCCACACTAAAATTAAGTGAATTTAAATCAACACTTAAGCTTGTTTATAACACACCCTGTTACAAACACTGGCAGAGTTAAATAAAAGTCATGATTTGGCAATGACTGATAATAAGAAAATACACTAAGGCAAGATTTCTACAAACCAGGACTCCTCTGCGATCTGAAGTATAGTCTGTTTAGATCACAACTGTAGACTATTCCTAAATTAGAGATAAAGAACGATGGTGGGGAAAGGGGAAGGAAAGAAGGTAAGGAAGAAAAGATAGAGGGAAGGAAGCAGGCAGCATAGATGGCAAGACACATGATAGGTTGTTATTCCTCTGAGGACACTTTGAGGCAAAAAAAAAAAAAAAGTCCAAACAGAATTAGCAAATTTTCCTAATCAAATAGTTATTTATTTATGTGACACTTATTCTTTGCAAGTCATTACAGATAAGGAAACTAGTGCTTACAGAGTGCTTTTCTCAAGATCTCAAAGCTAGTGAAAAACTATGGCTAGTTTTGAAACCAGGTCTGACTCCAAAATTTGTTTTAAATTCCACTCAGGCAGAATTGGACTTCAGCTAGTTATAAAGCACTATGTGAGTCACTGCAGATCCAAGGATCCAGATCTTTCCATCTAACTGCAAAGTCATGACATGTACATAAAATGAAGATACTGATCATTCAGCTTCTAACTTGCCATTTTATTTCTTTAAATGATAGCTTGTGTCCTCAGAGATCCTCACGGCATAGCACAATGACATTTGTCAAATCTGACAGGCTACTAGATAAATGACAGTTTAGCAGTTACCAAGGCTCAGTTTTGTAACAGGTCCATTATGTGGAATTATTGATTCCAGGGAATGGCAGAAGCAATGTTAAGAGGATAGTTAACAAATATAAGGAACCATCAAAAATGGTAACTCTGAGATTATTTTTCTATTAATTAAAAAATCCCTTAGATTTTATTACCTGTATTAAATATTGACTGTAAAGAATTTATGGATCCTTCTAAAATAAGTCACAATCTAACAAAACGTTAGGTCATTCATAATCATATCTTATCATCGTTATCAAAATAATACTAAACAAAAAAATACTGAGTTCATCAGTATCTGTGATTTTATTTGTCAACTTAGACAGGCTATGGGTACCAAGTTGTTTGGGCAAACATCAGTCTAGATGGTGCTGTGAAGGTATTTTTTAGATATGATTAACATTTAAATCAGTAGACTTTGAGTAAAGCAAATTACCTTCTACAATGTGGGTGGGCCTCATCCAATAAGTTGAATGTCTTAAAAGACTGAGGTCCCTTTAGATTTAAAACTACAACAAAAATTCTCCCCTGAGTCTCCAGCCTGCCAGCCTGCCAGCTTGCCCTGCAGATTTCAAACTTGTCAGCCCACATAATCGTATGAACCAATTCTTTAAACTCTGTGTGTGTGTGTGTATTTTTTTTTCCTATTGTTTCTATTTCTCTGGAGAATCCTAATACAGGATCCATATTTTTAAATCTAATTTATATATGTAAACACAAATGCCCACATGACCATATCTGATTTACTTCTATATGCTTAGCACCATTACACAGTACACACTCAATAAATGATTAATGCCTAAATACATCAATAAATAAATGTCTAAATCAAACAAATAAGCTATTACCTCGAATCGGACGAATGGAAAATGCTATCCCTCTGCTTGTGTTTACTGGCTGCCATTCAAAGTGGACAAAATAATTCTGATGATTATTCAACCTAACTGTCTCCCTAAAACATGTTTTCATCAAGAAGCCATGAGGTTTCAGTACTAGTTCATTGGAAGACAGCACAAGTCTTACTGGCATGACAGCCGCCATCACTAGGATGTGCCCACCAGGTATATTGTTCACTGTAAAGGTGAAAGACCTGTAACACAGCAAAGGCATCCAAATTTAACTGATAATAACTATTTGCAATTACAGAATTAAGTTACACGTAAAAATGCATATACTATTGACTAATATCCATGATTCTCAGTAAAGAAAATATCAAAAATTATGAAAGACTGTGACTGAAATATGAGTCTATAAATCTACAAATTGAGACACATATAGTTTCTATATTTTGGGATCAAATATAATATATACTATAATTATTGGAGAAAATAAAAACATATTCTACAAAGGACACTTCGATTCTAGCAAATAGAAATTTGAAAATAAATCCTACTTCCAAAATTTTCCAGCGTTGGGAGATTGAAATACAATTGAAATGTAAGTACTGGCTGTAGGTGGAATCACATATGAAAATTGGTTGGTTTTTCGAAGCTCTTCCAAATTAATATTTAACCGGATCCAAATATACATAGGTAGCATATTAATGACATGTAATGGTTGAGTATTTGTAGAGTTCACACAAATATCACCAAAATTAAGAACAGAGGGCCCTAAAAAAATGAAAAGTTATTAAGTTTAATGTTGGTAATTTGTTCATTTTTTTAAAGTTTTTATACAATAATTTGATCAATTAATTTATAAAAAAATGGTACTTTGAAAAACTTTTATTATAATAAATATCAGAAATTATTAACCAAGTTTTTATCTAAATGTCCATAATTTGATGTGTGGAGATTATTGGCTAAAATTCAATATAATTACATTCTGATTTTGTGGGGAAAATATGTGACAAAATTATTAGCACTTATATCATCTTAGTACATGTATTTTCATACTCCAATATCCTCTCTACTCCCATCAAGACATTTATGTTCACTTATCCGGAATTTACGAAAATTGGTAATTTTCTTGTGACTAATTGCTTAAGTTTTCCCCTTTAAATGCCTAAAGTTTTTATATCATAACAATATAAATAGTTATATCTTATCCTGTCTTAACAGTTTGATTTAATTATAACTGATATACAGTAAACTATACATGTTTATAGGTACAGAATTTCAGAAGTGTTGACATGTCTATCCCTGTAAAAAAAAATCACCACAATGAAAAGAGTGAACATCTATCACTTCAAAAAGTTTTCTTGTGCCCCTGTACAGTCTCCCCCTCCCACCATCCTCCATATTCTCTACCCAGACAACCACCCATCTGCCTTATGTCACTGTAGATCAGTTTGCATTTTCTAAAATTTTTCTTTAATTCTTTGACTCAGCAAATTCCCTGGAGATTCATTCAAGTTGTTTCATGTGTCAATACTGTATTCCTTTATATTACTAAGTAGTAGTCCATTATAGGTGACTGTTTGTCTATTCACCCTTTGAATTGTTTCCAGGTATTGGCCACTACAATTAAAGGTGCTAAAACATTTGTGCACGAATATTTGTTCGAACATATACTTTTTTGGGGAGGATAAATATCTAAGAGTGGAATTGATGGATCATATGATAGATGTATGTTTAAATGTATAAGAAACTGGCAATCTGTTTTAAAGTGGCTACATAATTTCACATTCCCACTAGAAGTATATAAAAGTCCCAGTGCCCTCACATCTCCGACAACAATGGAAATGGTGAGTTGTTTTGGGTTTTGTTTTGTTTTTTTTTTTTAACTTTAGCCATTTTAATAGATTGATCTCATTGTGGTTTTATTTTGTGTTTCCCTAAAAACTAACAACGTTGTGCATCTTTCCCCATGCTTATATGTCAGCTATAGATCTTCGTTAATGAACTATCCATCAAATCCTTTGCCTGTTTTTAATTGGGTTGTTTGTTTTCTTAAATTTAGTCTCAAAAGTTTTATATACATTCTGGTTGCAATTCCTTCATCAGATATATAATTTGCAAATATTTTCTCTCAGTCTATGGCTTCGTTTTATCCTTTTATCAATATCTTTTGAAAAGCAGAGTATGTAAAGTTGATCAATTCCAAATCCATTTGTCTTTTTATAGATGGTGTTTTTTATGTCATATCTAAGACATTTTTGTTTTCCTATGATCATGGATGTTTTTTCCTATGTTTCTTTCTACAAGGAAGCGCATGGCTTATGATCTATTTTGATTTAATTTTGGTATGATGTAAGATATAGATACAAATTCCACTTTTTTTTTTTTTTTTTTTTTTTTAGGTATATGGCTCATATGTTCCGGCATTAATTATTGAAAAAAAAATATCTTTTCTGCACTACACTGCTTTTGTACCTTTGTCAAAATTCAGTTGTCCAATATGTGTAGGTCTATTTCTGAACACTTACTTATGTTTCACTGGTCTATGTGTCTATATGCCAGTACCACACGGTTTTGCTTACTGTAGCTTTAAAATAAATCTTGAATCAGGTAGTGTTTTATCCCTACTTTGTCCTCCTATTCCAAAACTGCAGACCAATGTATTTTACGAAAACAAATGCAAAATTCTATATTATGATTTAACAAAACTATGAGGCAAAGAAGGAAGTTGTCAAAAAAAGCTATAGATCTATATCGTATAGAAAAATATAGATTGTGAAAGAGGAAAGGAAAGAAAAATCAAGATAGAAAACATGGCTAGAGAAACCTAATTTCAAATTCACTCACTCCCACTAAATAGCTGAGCAACTTCATCAAGGTGTTTTACTTCTCTGGGCTTCACTTCACTCATCTCTAAAATGGAAATAAAAGTAGTTACCTCATAAATTATTTGTGTCATTTAAAGGATTAAATGAGATCATGTTTGTAAATTGTTCAACACAATACCTGGCTTATAATATGCACAATAAATGGTAGCTTCAAACCAAAATGACTGGACATCTGCTGATGAAGCAAACGACACTTTGCACAATTTCCAATGTAACCCAGATTCCTATAATAGTTTTCACTAATTGATTCAATTGATCTCCAAGATCTCTATTGTGTCTCTTGACAGTCACTTCAATTTTAAAAAATATTATAAATATAGCAGAAAATTTTCTGCAACTACAATCTCCTTTGGTAGTACCAGTCCCTATACTGTGTAGAGACTCAAGAAAAGCACCTATAATGTGTGAAAATGACAATGTGGCCCCAAAATGTGCCACTTTGGCATGTGGATTATTTTAAGCTGAAAAAAATCAAGACCCAGCAAACCCAAGAAAAATGTTTACCTCTTCCTTACCTACCTAAAAGACTTTATGTAGGGAGCCTGGATCCAAGAAATAGCTACTACTAGAGATAACTTTTATTTGAACGACCTATCTGTACTGCAGGGTAAACATCCAATAACAGAATATCTGCTCTTCTTGTCCTAGAAATTGCCCTCCTTCCCTTTGAATCCCCGACCATAGTCCCTATCCTATTCCTTAGTTCAAGATGGTATATAAAACGCAACTGTGAAATTGCTCTTGGGTTTCCTATTTTTTTATGAGATTCTCGTATGTACGAAATTAAATGTTTTTCTCCTGTTAGTCTGTCATGTCAATTTGATTAAACCAGTCAAAGAAACTAGAGGGGTAGAAGGAAAAATTTTCCTCCCCTACACTCTCCTGTCCCTTTCATAAACTGCCTCCTTTGTACATGCTTCCTCCAACTGATCCAAAATTCTCATCATTAGAGTTGCTGACCTTATAAACACAGGGCCCTCTCTGCAGGGAGTTGTTTTTTAAAATGCCCAAAATACTAGGTGAATAAGGGAGAGAAGTTAGTGGAGGAGTTGTAGAAGAGGCACTGGACACTGTCTTCTACCTTTATTCCTTTTGCATTTGTATAGAAATGCTTATCTAACTACCTGGTCACCAATATGGAAAATGCAGAGCATTTAACACCTAATAATAAAAGGTAAATTCCTGGAGCTATAAAACCCAGTACATATCACATGCCTGGCACAAAACAGAGGCATACTAAATGATATTTAATCACCTCCCACTGCTTTCCCTCTGATCTTGTATCTCTTTGGATGTTACCTTTCTTCTGGATAATATCAGAGTTGGTATTTGGTGTTTTGTGTGCTGGGTTCTACCTAGGTAGAGAATTGGCATGTCTATATCTATTAATCACCCTCTGCTCGCATCTCCCTCAAGATCACCCTAACCCTCTCTAGAATGAAATGCAACTCTATTTTCAGACCAATAAAGCTACTATTTCTTTAACTGTAATCATCCTTGGTGAAAGTGACCTAGGGAGGGATATAGTACAACACCTCTGCAAGGTTAAAGAGTTGTCACTTGCTTCTTAACTCATGCCTAGAGGTGTCGTCAGAATAATAATGATCTTAATGGCAAACATTCAGAGAAGGTCGACATCACAGCCTAAGATTTCAATGTTGGTTAGGACAAGGAAAAGACAAAGGAGCCAGAAATATTAAGACAGATATCCAGGAACAAGAAAGACAATATGGGTCTTAATAAGATCTTATTTATACCCAGAATAGCCAAAGCAATCTCGAAAAGGAAGAGCAAAAACTTACCATAAAGCTACAGTATCAAAGACAAAGGGATAGATATACAGATGAATGGAACAGAATTGAGACTCTAGAAATAAACCCTGACATATATGGTCAATTGATTATCAACAAAAGTACTGAGACAATTAAATAAGAAATGATAGTATTTTCAATAAATGGTTCTGGGACACATGAATATCCACATACAATAATATTAATTTAGACTCTCAACTCACACCATAACAAACACTAACTCAAAAAGAATTTTAGCCTTAAATATAAGGTTTAAAAATTATTAAAATTTTAAAAGAAAACAGGAAAACTATTTGTGACCTTGAGTTAGCTAAAGATTTCTTGGGCATAGTATCAAAAATATAATCCATAAAAAAAATTTTTGATAAATTCATTTACATTTAAATTAATAACTTTTGTACTTTAAATATTATTGAGAAAATGAAAAAAAGCCACAGATTTAAAGAAAATATTTGGAAATCATATATCTGATAAAAATGTAAAATTGTAACTCTCTTATATTGTTGCTGGGACTGTAACTTGGTACAGTCGCTTGGGAAAATTTTTGGCAGTTTCTTTAAAAGTTAGACCAAAATTTTCCATAAAATCCATCAATTCTATTCCTAGGAATCTAAACAAAAGAAAACATGTTTACTCAAAGAATTATATGTGAATGTTTATAGCAGAATTATTCACAATAGCCTCAAACTGGAAACAGCTCAATGTCCATCAACTGGTAAATGGATAGACAAAATGTGGTATTCCCATAAAATTAAATACTCTTTAGATATAAAAAGGAACAAGATATTTATACCTACTACCACACGGATGAACCTCAAAAACATTACCTAAGTAAAAGAAACAATATAAGAGATAACACATATTTTATGATTCCTTTCATGCAAAATGTTCAGAATAGGCAAACCTATAAAATAAGAAAGTTGACTAATGGTTATCTGGGGCTACGGGTGGGAATAGGGAGTAACTGCCTATGGTTATGAGGGTGATAGCAGCTTTCTAAAATTGAATTATGTTGATTACATAATCTGGTAAATTTACTAAAATTAATTGATTTGCATAATTTTAAACTGGTGAATTTTATGGAATATAAATTATACTTCAATAAATCTGTTAAAAAGACATTAGTAGGTTTTCACAAATTCTTACCAACAATTACTTGATGAATCTGTTTTGGTGTCAAAATTAAGCTGCAATCATGTTTTTCATGAGGTGTAGATGGGTTCGATTTAAGTCCTTTGAGAACCTGTGAAAAATCACATTATTCCAAAATGAATTGTTTGATATTAGCAAAAGTAATTTAAGAATTCTCATGGCATGGTCAAATGTAAAATACTATACATGCCTTTCTTCCCAGAGCCCTTGCCTCCTTGGATTCCATATTCCTGGTACTTAGCAGTTGGTAAGGATTGATCTTACATCCTACTGAAGATAGGTTTTCTTCTACTTCCGATTCTGAGAGCGAGGGTGACTTTAGACCTGATGCTGGCTGTAATCCTATGTCTTTATCGTCATATACATATTTGCCTAAACTATGGAAATCATAATAATAACTAATTAATGCCAAATCTTTTGCAAAATACATCTATAAACCCAAAAACATCTGTAAACCCCAAAAAAATCTGTAAGCCCCATTGTGCATGCTGCTGCTGCCCCAGTGAGATCTGCTTAAGCAGACTGATCCCTAATCTGCATAAAATTGCCTTCTGCTGAGGAGACCCCATTCTCAAACACGTCCCCAAAGAAGTTATGTCTACCCCACCACACCCAAGAACAGTCAATGACTAACATGAAGCACAAAAGACAAGTGTCTTTGGCTCAGGCTGAAACAACTACGTGATATCATTTATGCTCAAGAGACTCTAGGCATCAGGCTGAGAGTTAATTTTATATAAAATACATCATTTCTCAGTTTCCCCCATTCCCTATCCTGCTTCTCTAATCTTGTACAGGTTTCTCCTAAAAGAACACTGTCCAAAAATCACATGTGCTGGCAACCCTTTCTTAGGATCTGCTGCTGGGTAAACCCACCTAAGACATTCTCGAATCAAAGGTAAGAAAGTAAATAATTGCAGTAAAAGTATTTCAAAGTTTTACTATTTTCATATATGAAAAAGTAACTTCAATCACTAAAAAGAAACTAAGGAGTAAATAAACAATTCTGGCTCTAGAGGCACCATTATCTATTTTGTATTGTTTCAGGAAGTGAACCTTACATCTCTGCTTTTTTTCTCTGCAGGCGCGCATTTCTTAAATCTTTAATGTATCTTGCATAACAATCTTCATGTGCTTTCATTTTTAATTTTTCAGAATTAGTATATGCAAAATCAGGATCCACATAGTTATATCTTGGAATATTTGTGAAAATCGTCCTACAATATGAGCAAGTCATGTTAACATTTACATGTATGCATTTATTTGATCAGTATTTATTGAGTGCCACCTATGCCAGGGATTGGGTATAGAATGGTGAACAGGGGAGATTCCAGTCCTTTCCCTCATGTCCTCTCATATACCAAGACATTATTACATAGAGAACTAGAGTGATATCTAGTTTCCTTCTTAACAGAATCAGAGAAAATGCCTAAGGTCATCGGGATGTAATGGTATCTATCCTAAATCCACTCTTCCTAAAAGTTAATTGCTTTTTGATCACTGTGCTCAAAATTAGAAAAAAAAATTATATATATATATATATATACAATAATGAATTATTTTGTTAAACATGCTACTTTCTTAATATCTCAGAGCTTCTGAAATAACCATCAACAATAAATCTATAAAGAAAATAATCCATAAAAGAACTGCAAATTACTTTATATCCCATATTCACTGAGTTCATGATCTTCCTTTTTATCTACCATATATTTTTCATAAAAAAAAATACAATTATTCACATCTTCAGTTCTTGATCTATTTCAATCTTCAGCAAATTTGATTAATCAAGATTCTCACCCTCAATAAATAACTAATAAGTATGAACCTATTATAGTAGTCTGCCCTTATCCGCGGTTTCACTTTCCACAGTTTCATTTACTCACATTCAACCATGGTCTGAAAATATTAAATGGAAAATTCCAGTAATAAACACTTCGTAAATTTCAAATTTCGGGTTGTTCTGAGTAGCACTATGAAACCTCACACTATCCCAACTCCATCCTGTCATGGAAGTTAATTAACCCTTTGTATCCATGCTGTGTGTACTCCCTGCCTGTCAGTCACTTAGTAACCTTCTTGGTTATCAGATCAGTTATGGGAGTGGGGGTGGGAGGGAGAAATCATATTCACATAACTTTTATTACAGTATATTGTTATAACTGTTCTATTATTAGTTATTGTTATTAATCTTTTACTGTACCTAATTTATAAATTAAACTTTATCATAGGTATGTATGTATAGGAAAAAACAGTATATAGAGTTTGGTGCTATCCGTGGTTTCAGGCATCCACTGGGTGTCTCAGAACATGTCCCCTTTGGATATGGAGGAACTACAATAGTCATACGGTCATGAAATTTAACCTCACATTTCTTCATGTTTTTAACAAGTCTTTGATGGTTACAGTAAGATAGCTTTAACTCAATTAAAGTCTTTAAGAAAATGAAGCAATTAGGGAAAAACAAATCTTTGTTATTCAAAGATAGTTGATATTTAAATTTCCCCTCAGGTTCCAGGAACCCTAACCACCTTTAGGATCTAGAAATAATTTCTTTATCTAAGGTTCCTCTGTCTATAACAAGAAGAAAAGGAGGGACTTGGAAAGAAGTACAGTAGTCTCTTTTTATCCACAGGGAATACACTATTGCAAATGCC
Organism: Pteropus vampyrus; assembly: GCF_000151845.1. NCBI lineage: Eukaryota > Metazoa > Chordata > Mammalia > Chiroptera > Pteropodidae > Pteropus > Pteropus vampyrus. The sequence continues at coordinate 722,637 of NW_011889448.1, read as the reverse complement.
TAAAGTGACAAAGAACTGGCTATTAACATATCTAAATGCTTATCAGCTCCTTAAAGAATAAACTTCAGGCAATACCTCTGGAGCTTTGAGTAGATGATTTTTTTTAATGTGCAAAGTACAGGGGACGAAAATTACTATGTAAATAAAATATTTTTCCTCATTTATTTATTAAAAAAATATTTACTGAGTGCCTACTCTATGCCTGACATTGTTCTAAACACAGGATGCACTGCAGTAAAGAAAAACTGGACAAAAATTCTTATTTTATTTTCTCAAAATGTGAAAAGGTAAAATGCATTAAAAAATAACAATAATAATTACCAACAACTTAATACACTGAAAAATTTCATTATCTAAAGTTACTAATTGCTATCCAGGAACTAACTGGACTAAATTTTGTATTTCTATTAGTATGAGAAAGAGTAACTTGAAAAAAATAATTATGGCAATTATGGCCATCGTATAAATAGGAAATACATAGTTTTCTTCAAAAAATTTGTGGCATTATTATATCATCTGATTAATATTGATTTAGACAGAAAATATTAACATTAAATTAACAGTATATGTAGATATATTTGTCTAGGCATAGGGAAGAATTTTAAAAGACACGTTAAAAAATTGTTTCCTACAATGGAATATTACTCGGTCATAAAAATGAAATCGTACCATTTGCAACAACATGGATGAACCTAGAGGGTATTATGCTAAGTTAAATGAGACAGAGAAAGACAAATACCATATAATCTCACTTATATGTGGCATCTAAGAATAAAAATAAATGAAAAAAAAAAAAAAAAAACAGAAACAGACTCACAGATACAGAGAACAAACTGATGGTTGCCAGATGGGAAGGGGTGGGAGGCGAGGGGCTGGGTGAAAAAGGGGAAGGGATTAAATACAAACTGGTAGTTACAAATAGTCACAGGGATGTAAAGTATAGCATATGAAATATAGTCACTAATATTGTAATAACTATTTATAGTGCCAGGTGAGCACTAATTGGGGGAATCACTTTGTAAATTATATAAATGACTAATCACTATGCTGTATACCTGAAACTAATATAAAATAATACTGAATGTCAACTATAATTGAAAAATGAAAATAATTGTTTCCTGCAGCTACCTCTGTAGGATGAGGTGGAGTATAAGGAGCCAGAGGAAGGGATGTGTTTTCCTTTTTTATACTATGTAATTATTTAAAATGGAGTCTGAGTGATCTTTATGCTTCTGTGTTTACTGGTACTTGTCAAATAAAAAAGAGAGAGAAAAGCTGATGTGGATGGAATAGTAAAATAAAATAATAAGACAGACTTATATAAAATCCCAGAATTTTCCAATTGTGGATAATAAAACAATTATGGCCTAAAAATCAAATGGTATTGTAAGAAAATGGCTGTAAAATTAATTGAGCTTAATGACTCACGAAAGGTAGAGATAAGCAGAGAAAAATCTAGGGAGGGACACTGTCAAGTTTAGGTAGTCTACTAGTAGCACATAAGCAGGCAGAAAATTAATCCGTTTTAGTTTCAAATATAAAAACTATTCCTGATCTAACGGCCCAGATAAATATGTCAACATGCTTGGGTTTCTTCTCCCTAAGCGTTGTGCAAAGTAGTAATTGCTTTGAGGTTTGGATAAATTAAAATTGAGGTTTAACATCACTTATGATCCTAATTGGGGAGGTTTAGTTCAATTTGGGAAAGGTATTGGAAATCTTTGAGGGGATGGAACAAAGATGATGATGATGACGATGATAAAAATGACTGATTTTTCGAAATTTTAAATTTTTTTAATCTTAGATAAAATTCAAGCTCTCAGCCATACTTAATGAACATGACCACTGTGAGAACTTGATACTTTTCCAAAAGTGATTATTTTATTATTATTCTATACTTGTCTACAGCATATTTTAAGAATCATTTGGTAAACCTGTCATTTCCTGACAAGTACACAGTAGAAGTGATGAGAAATTAGATAAAGCAATACAGTAGCATTCAATAAACATCTCCTCTAATGTAAAAAAAAAAAAAGAGAGAAAATAAATGTTATGACTATTATTATCATTATTATTATTACCATTATTAGTTTGTTATAGAGGAATCTGATAAGACCTCTGCATGTTACCTGAAATGTTTATCCGGGTGTCCAGGCCTAATACTTGCAGCTCGGTCATTGGGAAAAGCTATCAGCGCATCCTTCACTGCCTCTTTATTTGAGCACTGATTGTGAATGGTTGTCATGGCTGACTGAAGCATTGCAACAGGTGCATATTCCTCATATTTTGCCAAATCTTTAACCACAAACTGTCCCGTAGGATTACAGACGAAAGGGGATATACCTTTTATAGAATTGGATATTAAGTTTAAATGTTTTTTTTGAATTTTAGTTTTCCAAATGACATCCATAAGTTACTTAATACACTAGACCATTGGTTCTAAATTAAAGCTAAATCCATAGACAAATACATTCAGAAAATACAAATAATTCATTTAATAAATGGACCTTCACAAAACAATTTAATGCAAAATAATACATGTATAAAAAATAAACATAATAACTTGAAGGGTTGGGTTGGCCTATATAAAACAAATGTTTATAGGTTAAAGAGAGTTGAATATCAGCAATTTCATATGGTTCAATGTATAAAAAGATAATCGAGAGTTAGAAGAAATAGCAACAACAAGAAAATCCATGAAATGGTTAAAACCTATTTCTATTATGGACTCGAACAAAAAAGTAGAAAGATAAAATAGAAAAACCATTAAAATATTAAATAAATTTTATAGATCACTGAACCAGTGTATTCAAATGGCGGTATCAGTATCTACTGGGAACATGTTGAAATACAAATCTTTGGGCTCCTACAAAGACCTACTTAATAATCAGTGCTAGGATGTAGACCAGTGATATCTATTTTAACAGAATTTCTAGGTGATTTTGAGGCATTCGAATGATAAGAATCACTAGATTAGACCACATTTGATATATATAGCTAAGTAATTAACATATTAAGATAATCCTACATTATCTTTAAAAAATAAAAAAGGCAAGCATCCACGATAGCTTACCAGGATTAATTTTCATCGTAACTTTCTTGGCAGAAGGTTTGCAGACACTGTTGAAAACTAAATGTATTTGATGAAAAGGTTTCAGCGATAAAGACCGAAAATTTTCATCTGCCACTGGGCCAATAATCTCTATGAATTGCTTCACTTTAAAGACTCCAACTTGATGTGGAATGAATGAACACACCACATTCTAAAAAAAGAAGAAAAGTAACCAGTTGTTACAGGCTAAATGTGAACCCCCAAAATGCATCTGTTTAAACCTAAGCACAGCATGATGGAATTGGGAGATGGGGCCTTTGGGATGTGATTAGGTCATGAGAACAAAGCCCTCCTGAATGGAATTAGTGCTCTTATAAAAGAGTCTCCGCAGAGCTCCCTAGCCCTCTCCACCATGTGAGAATACATGGTCTGCAACCAGGAATTGGGCCCTTGCCTGGCCATGGTGGCACTCTGATCTGGGACTTTCAGCGTCCAGAACCATGAGGAATAAATTTCTGTTGTTTATAAACTATGCAGTCTATGATATTCTATTACAGTAGTCCAAATGGATTTAGAAAACAATATTGTACTATTAGAAAAACATAAAAGGCAAATCCACAAAAATATTTATAAAATTTTAAGGAGAGCTAGTTCATCATGGTGATAAAAGTGCTTTAGAAATATCATATACAGTATTGACCAAACTTTATGATACATATTATTGGACAATTATTTTAAAAAATTAATAACAATGGTACTAGAGCACTTCTGAATGGCATATGAAGGACCTCTAGAAATCTATGCCTCTACAAACAGAAAAAGACCACTGGAATAAATGTCAAAATCAACTTTTTAGATATTTAAAAATTACCAAAAAGTTTGCAAAAATACAAAGAGTATTTATTTAAGAAGAATAAATGGCTAAATACTGAAATAATAAAAGGCTTTGCAGCATTTTTACTTGCTGTAATTCCATCCTCCTATTCTCAGTTTTGTGCTCTCCTTTAAAAAACAGCCGTGCAACTATGGTAGTTGTGAAAACTATCAGCCCAGCAGCCAGAGAGAGAGAAGAATGGAGCTCTCCAAAAATCCCATCCCCAGAGAACTGTTCCTATTTGTCCTGTCTGGAAGCTAGCTGATAAGTCTATTTGAGGGCATGTCTTTAATTGACCTGATTCAGAGCTCATTCTCTGTGGACAACTCTCTCCCCAAAGCGTTATCGCCTCCCCGCCCTCAAAAAAAAAAAAAAAAAAAAGCAGCAATTGAACATCACAGCAATCTGAGGTAGCATTACTATTTAAGGCTAATAATAACCTAAACAAAACCAAACCAAAAAAAAGCACAAAATAATCAGAGGGTATTTGAAAAGATATGACATATTCCTGGAAATTTAGATTGCCCCAGACATGTGCAGAGCAGTGTATCTGCCCAGGAAAAATCTAAGAAAGCTCTAATTTCTCACCTCTAACTGACTTTGAAACTCTGTATAAGGAGGAATTGAAGGCCAGACGAGTGGTAAACTACCTGACAAAACAATGAAAACATGCCCCGCTCAACACACACATCAGCTCTTGGAAAAGGCTATGAGACTTATTGATATAAAAAAAAAAAACAAGAGAATCTCTGACCCATCATTAGCTGACCTCTAAATTAACTGAACAGATACTTGATTGGCTGCACACAACAAAGATAACAACTTTTACAGAATTAGTCAAGACAGTCACTAAACAAAACAATAACAACAAAAAGCAAGGACAATAAATCCTGGGAGCAGTATTATTTCCAGAGTTGCCAAATTATATCACTTAAAATGCTTAGTTTTCAACAAAAATTATGGGGCACTCAGAGAAATAGGAAAGTATGGCAAATACACAGGAAAGATGCATTAAATAAAAACTGCCTGAGGAAACCCAAATGTTGGACTTATTGGCAAAGATGATAAATCGACTATTATAAATATGTTCAAAGGATTAAAGGAAAACATGTCTAAAGAACTAAAGAAAGACAACAAAAGCAATGACAACAAAAATAAAAATAAACAAGTAGGATAACATCAAACTAAAAAGCTTCTGTAGAACAAAGAACAACAAAATGAAACAATAAAATGAAGAGGCAACCTAGGGAATGGGAGAAAATAATGGCAAATTATATATCTAATAAGAGGATAATATCAAAAATATATAAAGAACTTAAAATAACAATAGCAAAACAAACAAGTAATCTAATTAACAAATGGGCAAATGAGCTAAGTAGACATTTTTCCAAAGAACCCATAGATGGCCAAAAGGTATATGAAAAGGTGTTCAGTATCACTAATTATCTGGGAAATGCAAATCAAAACCACAATGAGATATCACCTCACCCCTGTTAGAATGGCTGTCATCAATAAATAAACAAACGAGTGTTGGCAAGGATGTAGAGAAAAGGGAAGCCTTGTGCATTGTTGGTGGGAATGCAAATTGTCGTAACCACTATGGAAAACAATATGGAGGTTTCTCAAAAAAATTAAAAATAGTCTATGGCTCTGACACCCTGAGGAATAATAGATCCCATCTGATCTCGGAAGCTAAGTAGGGTCAGATCTGGTTAGTATTTAGACAGGAGACCACCTAGGAAGACCAGGTGCTGTAGGCGTAAAAAAAAATAAAAAATAAGAGATTGTAAGCTGAC